>NW_027361708.1:26317500-26387500 GCF_039654945.1 Dendrobates tinctorius
TCCCACACAGCTCTGCACAGTCCCGCAAAGTACCTGCACGGTGCAGCACAGTCCCGCACAGCCCAACACAGTCCCGCACAGTACCTGCACAGGCCTGCACAGTCCCGCACAGCCCTGCACAGTCCCGTACAGTCCCTGCACAGCCAATCACAGTCCCACACAGGCCACCACAGTCCCCACACAGCTCAGCACAGTCTCGCTTAGCCCTGCACAGTCCCGCACAGTGCCTGCACAGCCCAGCACAGTCCCGCACAGCCCTGCACAGTCACCGCACAACCCAGCACAGATGCACACAGCCCTGCACAGTCCCGCACAGTACCTGCACAGCCCAGCACAGTCCCGCAGAGCACAGTCCCGCACAGCCCTGCACAGTCCCGCATAGTCCTGCACAGTCCCCGCACAGTACCTGCACAGCCCAGCACAGTGCCGCACAGGCCACCACAGTCCAGCACAGCTCGGCACAGTCTTTGCACAGTCCCCGCCCAGCCCAACACACACACAGCCCATTTCTCGAATTTCCCATTGACTTACATTGGACTCGCTACTCATTACGAGTACCCGAGTATTAGGAGGCACTCGTAACGAGTACAGCGAATCTGAGTATTTCACTACTCGCTCATCCCTAGAGATAATGACTTTGGGATTTTCATTGGCTGTAAGCCATAATCATCAACATTAACAAAAAAATAAACATTTGAAATAGATCACTCTGTTTGTAATGACTCTATATAACATATGAGTTTCACTTTTTGCATTGAAGAACTGAAATAAATAAACTTTTTGGTGACATTCTTATTTTGTGAGAAGCACCCAAATAGCAGTCTTCACATCAGACAGAGGCAAATCAGTAATGAAATCCATTGAAAAATGTGTTAGGCATCGGATTCCTGCCTCTGCACAGTAGGAATCACATGCCTTGCCTTCTGTGGTCTACCATTCAGTCCCAGCCGCAGAGGAGGCTGCTCAGCAAATACATCGCTCCCGGCACCTTGCTCAGGTAGTGCTGTCAGTTCACTTGCTGCTGCCATCTCAGGGTCAGTGATAGCAGCCTGCACAGGTCAGCAGCAAGCAGCTCCTGGGACTAAGTCCTTCTTTCGGGCTGCTGAGCATGCCCGTGGGATAACCTCTCATTGCAAGTCGGAGGTCACATGTTCAGGTCCTCAAGGAGCTCGGATTGGATCATCAGGAAGGTCCCGGAAGAACTCTGCTATAAAAGTTTGCATGGCCGCTCAGCCATGCGCTAATATAGACTCTGATGGTTAGTTGTGTGTGTGATGACGGATGTTTGAGACTGGTGACTGACTCATTATGAAACCCCTACCCTTGGTTGTGTGTGAGTTAAGGTTTAGGGAGATAGAGTCAGCGCCAGTAGTGGCATAATCTATGTGCCACAGAGTATCCTGCTCTCCACATGACTGTTAGCACCAGATAGTGCCAGTCAGCACAAGGCACCACTGGACAGCACTTGCAACAGCATTCCTCGGAGTGGTGCCGTGTGCAAGTCAAACGCTTACCTTCCTGCTCTGGGTGGTTAGAGGCATCCGCTGAACGTGGTGCGATTATAATATTTAGTTCAGGCATCGCAGTTGCGGAGTCGAACGCTAGTGGGACTAGAGGGAATCTAACCCTGTGTCCTTGGGGCAGAGTCCTGTGTCTCTTAACTAGTTTCCACCTTGCCGAGCCCTGTGAGGTTAACAGGCTCCGGTACTTGCATTCTGCGGCTCTGTACAGTAACAGAGTTCGTTCCTGTACACACTGGGTCAGCGGTTACCCCACCAGTGTTCAGTCAGTGTTCACCATTACCGAGCAGCAGTATACCATCTCTGCATGGTGGACTCCAGGTTGCGAACGCACCTTATTATTATATTTTATTTGGTGCATTCCGCCAACCCTAACAAAATGAGTCCATGGTTTTTCTGGAATATGCAATGGAACCATTTCCCCAGATGGCCAGCTAAGACTGACTTTGGCTTGTGCACAGACTTCACAAGCAGATACAAATTCGTTAATATCCTTATGCATGGATGGCCACCAAAGAGTCTTGCAATGACTTTCCATATGGCAGTAACCCCAGGATGACCACTTAAAATGGAATTACGCAATTCCTGTAACACCCGCAATCTTAGGTACATAGGCACAAATAATTTGGAATCCAGGGAAGTAGAAGGAGCCAACGACTGAGCTTTCTGAACCTCCTCTTCCAGCTCCGAGGTAACCATAGACACCACAATACCGTGAAGAAAAATGGAAAATGGAGGTTCTGGAGTAGAAATGAAATCTAGACTATGTGATTAACCATCAGCTTTCATATTCATAGACTCTGGCCTGATTGTAATAAAAAAATTAAATTGAGAGAAAAACAAGCACTATCTGGCCTGACTAGGAGTTAACCTTTTAGTCGATTCATGTACGGTAAGCTAAATTCTTGTGATCCATGATCACCGTAGCTGGATGTAATGCCCCCTCCAAAAAATGCCAATTTGACAGCAAGTAACTCCTGATTCCCAACATCATAATTTCTTTCTGCTTGTGAAATTTTTTTTAGAAAGAAAAGCACATGGAAGCAGGTTAGTCAGAGTTTTGGGCCCCTGCAATAAGACTGCCCCCACTCTGATCTCCGAAGCATCCACCTCCACAATGAAATATTTTTGGAGATCAGGTTGGATCAGAATGGGTGTGGGCATAAAACACTTTTTTAATCTTTTAAAAGCCCTGATTGCACCCAGTGACAAAACCTTGAGATTCTCCCCCTTATGTGTAAGGTCACTAAATGGTTTAGAAATTTGTGAAACCCCTTGATATATTTTTTAGAATAGTTGGTGAATCCCAAAAAATGCAGCAAAGCCTTGAGATCATGAGATTTAACCCAATCAATTATGGCCTGCACCTTCCCAGGGTCCATCTTAAACCCTTCAGCTGACGAGATAATTCCCAAGAAAGAGATTTCCCGAAAAGAAAAAAACATTTCTCTAATTTAGCAAACAGAGAGTTCTCCCTCAGTCTCTGTAACACCACACGGACATGTTCCTGGTGAGTGTCCAAGTCTGGCGATAAAATTAGAATGTCATCGAGGTATATTACAACAAATCTTCCAATGCAAACAGAGAAAATATCATTCATAAAATTTTGAAACACAGCAGGTGCATTAGAAAGTCCAAAAAGCATGACAAGGTTTTCAAACAGACCCTCCAACATTAAAACACCGTTTTCCACTCATCACCCTTCTGGATCAAGTTTAGAAAACACCCTGGCCCCCAGAAGCTGGTTATATAGGTTGAGGATAAGTGGAAGTGGGTAGGTATTTTAACCGTGGTCTTGTTTAGTTCTCGGAAATCTAGGCAAGGACGGAGACCCCATCTTTCTTTTTAACAAAGAAAAATCCAGCAGCTACAGGGGAGGGAGAAGGATCAGAGCTGAAGGGGTTAAACAGGTGGATAGTCAGAACAAATTCCAGGTCAAGGTCAGGCAACAGACCAAGCATATAGGGCTCAAGGCACAAGGAGCACAAAGCACAAACCTCAATAGATGAATGTGCATCTGGCAGTGGTCTGAGAGAAGCTTCTCAGTTAAGTAGGCATGGCATTTACCCACAATACTGAACACCTTGAGACTGCCGGCCTCCCAGTAACAGATTGGCTAGTCGAGCCATCTATAAACACACTGACAGCTCAGCACGCCCCTGAACCAGATGGATGGCCTTGCTGTCAATCAAAGTACTGACAGCTTCAGCATGCCCCTATACTGGATACTGGATTGGATGGCCGAGTTGTCAGCAACTGCAACCCAGACACCTTGAGGGGTGGAACTATGACAGGAATGGTGCAAAAGCAGGGGGAGAAAAAGTAGGTTGTGGCAAAAAAAGTCTTGGAAAACAGTGAAAACGAGTGTGGATCAGTGTTTTGTATCACTGATCAGCGATCCACGGCTGCAGGTCACATGAACACAGAATAAATTGTCAAAAAATGAGCAACCAAGTACTGCTCAGCGATCAAGTACTGATCAGCGCTATCTGGCAGAAGGTCGGGTGGGAAGGGAAAAAAGGGGAGAGAATGGGGAGGTGGGATTGAGGTGGATTTAGAAAGATCAGGCAATGACCAAGTAGGGATCAGGATATAGTGATGAGCGAGTATACTTGTTGCTCACAATCTGAATACGTGTGAGGAATGACTGCTTGTTAGGGAATTACCACATGTATTCAGGCTGTCCAGCACCTGCAAATCATGCAGCTGAGGTGACGAAAACTAAATCTCCGAGCATGCCTGAATAGACTTAATTGTGTGAAATGGGTGAAAGCTGTGCACATGGAGTATGGTGTTACCTGCATTTTTTGCCGTATGTGCAACTGAAAATGGGTTTAAAAGGTTCACTAGATAAATAGAGATGTAAAAAACAAATAAAGTTCTGATGAAGCAAATTTGTGACTTTCAAATTGAATGGGCTATCATTGATATAATTCAGAAATGAAGAAATCGATGAAATATCATCATTTCACACAAGTAGTAAATCATCTATATATCTGGAATACCATTTTATGCAATCAAAAAATGGATTATTAGCATTAAAAATAAATTGTTCTTCCCACCAAGCCATTACTAGGTTGGCGCATGAAGGGGAGAATTTTGCTCCATTGAGATACCATTATTTTGGAGAAAATATTTTTTGTTAAATAGAAAATAATTGTGAGAAAGTGAAAAGGAAAGTACTGAGATAATGTAAGTTTGTAAGTAAGGGGTGTTCAAAATGTATTTGCTGAGATTAAATTGGAATGCAATGACATTTCCATGCTCGCTGCCCTTTTTGTGTTGTACGGTAAAGTTGTACTGCTGGAAGGCAAGGCTCCAGCGTAGCAACCTTCCATTGGTTCTGGACACGGTACGCAGCCAGCTCAGAGGTTTGTGGTCGGTTACCACCATGAACACGCGCCCATACAGGTAGGGCTGCAAATGTTGCAGTGCCCAGACCATGGCCAGGCACTCCTTCTAGATGGTGGAGTATGCCACTGCCTTTGCCAGAAGTTTCTGGCTCAGGTAAACACGGGGTGCTCTTGGTTCCCCGAGTCGACCTGGCTGAGCACAGCACAGAGACCAAACTCACTGGTGTTGGACTGTACTAGGAATTGGTGACTGCTGTAGACTGCTTTCAACACTGGAGAGTTGCACATGGCTGTTTTCAAAGCTTGGAAGGCAGCCTCACAGCAGTCTGTCCAGTAGACTCTTTGCGGAAGTTTCTGCTTGGTGAGGTCCATCAAGGATCTTGCAAGGGCGCTGTAGTCCTGTATGAACTGTCTATAGTACCCTGCAGTGCCCAAGAAGGACATCCCCTATTTCTTTGTCCTGGGGGTGGGCCAGGACACAATTGCATCCACTTTCTCAAGCTCTGGACTCATGGAACCTCCGCCTTCCCGATGTCTCAGGGAGTGGACCTTGCTCATGCCCATTTGGCACTTTCCAGCTTGATGGTCAGACCTGCCTGGTAAATACGCTTGAGCACCAACTGGAGATGCTGAAGATGTTCCACCCAGGTAGAACTGAAATTGGCAATGTTGTCCAGGTATGCCACAGCATACTTCTCCAGTCCCCAAAGCAGGTGGTTGACCATGTGCTGGTAAGTGGCAGTGGCATTTTTCATGCCAAAGGGCATGACCGTGGACTCGTACAGTCCAAAGGGGGAGACAAAGGCGGATCTCTCCTGCACCACAGGGCTCAGGGGAATCTGCCAGTATCCCCGACTCAAATTCATGATGGATATGTATTTTGCATTTGCCAACCGCTCAAGCAGAACCTCGATGCGCGGCATCGGGTGTGCATCAGAAGTTGTGATGGCGTTGAACCCCCTGTAGTCCAAGCAGAGCCAGGTGGTCCGATCCTTTTAGGGCATGAGGACTACATCTGAGGCCCACGTGCTCTTGGACTGTTGAATCACCCCCAGCTGTAACATCTCATCGATCTCTTGGCACATAACCTGCTGCACCTCCTCAGAGATCCGATAAGTTGTTCGCCGTAGTGGGGCATGATTCCCGGTGTCCATGTCGTGGACCACTAACTCTGTCCTCCCAGGTCATTTGGAGAGCACGGCCTGGAAGGGTTCCAGGGTGGTCAACAACTGCAACCGCTGGGGTATGGTTAGCAAGTCGCTTACCTCCATGTCCTCGATGGACCCACTGGCCTTGGCTTGGGCCAGCATGTCCAGGAGGGGGTCTTCCTCCCCATCCTTGAGCAGGTTGCAGACCGGTAGGACTCAGGCTTCACGTTCATGATGAGCCATCCTCATGTTGATGTGAAAGGCCTTGCGCCTACCCCGCGCGTGGTCAAGCGTGACCACGTAGGTGACCGGGTTGAGCTGTTGGTGGACTTACGGGCCTTCCCAGGCTGCCTGAAGGTTATACTTTGGTATGGGGACCAGCACCCACACCTTTTGACCCACCTGGTAGATCCACTCCCAGGCGTTCTGGTCACACCAGTGCTTCTGGTCAGCCTGAGACTGCACCATGTTGTCATGCACCAACTGCGTCAAGGTCCGCATCTTGTCACAGAAGCGCCTGACATAATATACGATGGACATTTCAGAAGGGTTCGGCTCATCTTCCCAGGATTCTCTTACCAACCCAAGGGGTATACATACAGGAGCTCGAAGGGGGAGAACCCCGTAGAGGCCTGCGGAACTTCTCTGTAAGCAAATAGCAAGTGTGGGAGTCGCACCCTTGGGTCTCAACCAGCATGCGGAGCATCTGTTTGAGGGTACCGTTGAAGCGTTCACACAAACCATTGGTCTGTGGGTGATATGCACTCGATACCAGCTGCATCACCTGCATTTTCTTATAGAGATCCTCCATTAGGTGAAACATGAATTGGGTCCCTTGATTGGTAAGCATCTCCCTTGGAAATCCTACCCTTGAAAAGATGGTCACCAGTCCATCCGCCACCTTATCTGCCCTGGTTGAGGACAGAGCTACTGCCTTTGGGTACCGAGTTTTATAGTTTACCATGGTGAGAATGTATCGCTTTCCAGAGCTGCTGGGGATGGCCAGCGGGCCCACAATGTCCACCGTGATTCTCTGGAAAGGCTCCTATATCACTGGCAAAGGGATCAGGGGAGCCTTTAGAGCAGGCCCTGCCTTCCCCACTTTTTGACAGGTGATACAGGAGTGGCAGTATTGGGTCACGTCTGTCCCCATCTTGGGCCAATAGAAGTGTTGAGACAGCTGGGTCTTTGTTTTGCTGATCCCCAAGTGTCCAGCAAGTGGTATCTCATTGGCAATCTGTAACAACCCAGCCCTAAACCGATAGGGGACTACCAGCTGTCTTTTCCTCAACCGCTCCTTTTGGGATTCTCTGGGTACTGTTTCCCGGTACAACCTTCCTTATTCCCAGAACACCCTCTCCTTATCAGTCATGGAGGTGGGCGTCTCGGCGAGGTGTTTCAATTTCTCCAGGCTCACATCTGAGCGCTGAGCGGCCTGGAACTCCTGGCTGGAGGCAGCCAGAAGTGACTTCAAGGACCTCTCCTCACTGTGACCCTCTGGGACCTTCTCTGGGTCCACCTCTGGTTCAATCACTGCTGTAGCGGAGGAGTGTCCAGAAGGCAAGGCGTTACCTGTGTTCCGGGCACTCTGACTGCGGGTGACAGAGGCTACATAGGCTGTCTCCGTGGGGATTTCTACAGACCAATCAGCCGGCACTGCTATGGGCTCTACCTCCCCATGCACCCCCAATATTTCAGGAGCAGTGCTACTTATGGGCCTGTTACCTTCCTCGGTGGCACTGGTAAGTGGCATGGCATTACCTTCCTCACGGTTCCCATGCACCTCCCCATTTCCTGTAGCACCGACGCTTGCTCCTTCTAGGGGTTCCTCAGCCATCTCACTCCACAGTGTGACGGGGCTGACCACTCCTGTACCTGTGGACACATCAACCTTTGCACAAAAATGGTTATCCGGTTCAGTTGGTACATTTACATCATCATCAGCATCATTCCTAAGGAAAAAATGGTTATCAGATGCATCATTATTCGATAAAGCATTGTCTGGTAACACATTCAGTTTTCCATCATCATCATCAGGGTTAACGTTACCCTTAGTATTAGGTTGGGGAGGGGTGTCAGGGATGTAGTATGCAACCATCCTCCCCAAATCAGTCCCCAATAAGACATCAGTGGGCAGGTTTTCAGACACCCCCACTTCCCTCACCCCGCTCCCGGCACCCCAATCAAGAAAAACCCGGACCATTGGCAAGAGACAGCGGGTGCCCCAATCCTGGTGACAGTTAGGGTTTTCCCTGGAATAAACTCTTCAGGGGCTGCCAGTTCAGGTCGAATGAGGGTTCGTTCAGCCCCAGTGTCCCTGAGGCCTTTAGCAAAATGGGCCCCCACACGGACATGCTGCACATTGCCATCAATCCTCCCACCCACCAAAAGAACAGAGGCATTGGGCCCTGAGGCCTTGGCTGGGGTGTTCTTCTGCTTCTCCGGACAGGTGGTGCTGATATGTCCAGTCCATTTGCAGAAAAAACACTGGCGAAGGTCTGAGGTAGGCCTGGCGTTGGCAAATGGGACAGGGCCTCCGGTGTGTTGGCTGGCAAAGGCACTGGGGTTGGTGGCAGGCTTAACCCCTCTCCAGCTGGTGGTGACTGGCTTCCATGTCTCCGGTTTCTGGTTGACCTCATTCGTTGGCTCTCGGTCCAGAATGAACTGTCAGACCTCAACTGGGCAAAGATATAAGAACTGGTCTTTTATCATCAGATCTTTCAGCAGCTCAAAGGTGTTCACTGACAGTCCGTGGATCCACAGGTCAAAGTGGGTCCTGAGTCCTTGCATCACATCACTATAACTGTTGTGTGGGCCATGTTGGAGGTTCCGGAACTTCTTTTCAGTATACCTCAGGTGTCAACCGGCATTTGGCGATTAAGGCCTGCATGATGGCGTCATAGTTGTTATCTCGTTCTGACGAGAGAGAAGCAAATGCCTCCAGAGCTTTGCCTTTTAGCCCTGGGGTCAAGTACCTGGCCCATTGAGCCATATGCAGCTAGTACTGCCTGCAGGCTTTCTCAAAGGCTCTCAGAAAAGTGTTCAAGTCCCCATCCTTTTCCATCATGGGAAAATTCTCTGGCCGGGGCTTCGGTATCTGAGTGCTGCTGGGCTTACCGCTCTGGGCTGTGGAGGGTATTTCCCTTAGCTGGTCCAGCTGCAGTTCATGGGCCCTCTCAGCCTCCCGCTCGGCTTGGCGCTCGGCTCTCTTGAGCTTGCTGGATCAGCTGGAGATATCCAACATGGTCTTCGGCAGGCAGTGCCATTTGCAGATAGCGGTCAATGACTTCCTGGCTGCCAGTCAGGCCGGCCTGCACCAGCTGGACCTCTGTGGCTGCACTATCGGCACCGGTGCTGCCTTCTGCACCCTTGCTCTGCTCCCATTGCACCAGAGCCGCGACCAACTGGTCTTTGATTTTGTCAGCGTCATCAATCTGGTTTGCTGTGCACAGGGCCCTAAGGGCATCCTTCTTAACCTGCTTATAATAAGACTCTCCCCTCGTAGCCATGGTGGCCAAATAAAGGATAGGATAGAAATACAAAGAGAAGGGATGGGGTAATTGCAAGTACACACAATTGTCTCAGGACGAAAAAAAAAACTGAGTCTGTGCTCCAAAACTTTTGCTGCAGGGTCCTCGGAAGAACCGTGCAAGTCTTTAGTGAGAGGGATGATTGCTCAAACCAGATCACTAATGCTCTTTGATCCCACCGCTCTGCCACTAAATGTCAGGAATAGGGGGTGTTGTGAATTCTCTCTCTGGCTTCCATCTGGTGATTACTGAAGGTAGTGGAGCTGGTCAGATAGACAGAGGGGATGCGAATTCTCTTTCTGGGCTCCCTCTGGTGGTTACTGGAGGCAATGGAGCTGATCTTATTGACAGAGGCTTGCCACCTGATAATGAGGAAGACGATTGGAGATCGGGGGTTTCTGATTGGGATTTAAGACAGCTGACTCCCTCTATCCCTGCTTGTGATTTTCTTCCTGTTCCTGCTGAGGTCAGATGTCTCGTTCTCTTTCCCTGCATGTTCAGCTAAGTGGTTCATTTATTTTTCTGCTTGCATTTGATCTGGTTTTGTTTATCTCTGCTTTGTGTGGGTCAGATGTGTTGGACTTTTTGCAGGGTTTTTTGCATGATTGCAGACAGTGCCTTTCCTTTCCTGTCCTGTCTACGCAGTATGGGCCCCATCGTTTGCTCAGTCTATTTTTCAGCCTGCGTTTGTGTTTCATCTTGTCTCACCAAAAATATAAGTTAGGGGGCTATCTATTCCTTTGGGGTCTGCTCCAGGGCAGTTTAAATTTCCCCTTTCTTGCTTTAGGCTTATTTAGCTCTCCGGCTGTGCTGAGGCATCTAGGATAATCGCAGGCACGCTTCACGGCTACTGCTAGTTGTGTCGACAGGATCAGGGGTCTGCATCCGCTTAGTTACCAACCTCTCTGGTTTTCTGTGGCTTAGCTTGGGCCTGCTATGCTCCTCTGTGCCCATTCATAGCAAGGGGGTATACTGACCTTTGGCTGCACACGGCTATCACATGTCAAGTGGGGCTTATCTTAGTTATCTCACCACTGCCACAATGTGATGAAAAACAGCAAGCTAGTCTTGACCTAACAATTTACCGCAGGGGCTTATTTTAGCTATCCCATTGCTGCCACAAAGTGTTACAAACTGCCAGGATTTATGTATATCCCACTTTCCAGTTCTGCTTTGGAACTTGCAGCTCTCCAGCGCCCCCTTACCCTCAGGTCAGTCAGAGAACGGCACCGAGGATAATTAGTTGCCGGACGGGCCACTTGTGCACTGGCTATTAGGCAGGCCACAGCGAGGGAATTATGAAGGCTCTGGCCACAGCCAGACAATCAGCTTACCCACCTACCCAGAACACACTTCGCTGCCACCAGCTTCTGATTTCTATATTAATATATTAAATTAATCTAGGGGTTCTGAAGCCAACCCAAATTAGTAGAGTAATCAACTTCAGGCACGTGTAAATTCGTCATGGAACATAGAGAACGTCTAGTAATAATGTTATATTTTACTCCAAAAGGTAGGCAGTGTTTACAAAAGGTATAAAAAGATTTTACAAGATGAGACAATTAAAATATGTACAAAGCGATTACAAATAAAAAGGAGGATGAAAACAGAAATGAACACTCACCTTATGCTTAGGTGATATTAGGCAAAACAGGCTGGGTGGATGGGCGACACATCCCAATGCATGTGGGGGTCTTAAGACAACAGCGTTGAGACAGCAACTTACGGGGGAGGCTTAGTTGCAGACCTATACATCTGGGCTTGTGACATCACTAAAGAGGCTCGTTTTCCTGCTCCTTCCCCTAGCTCAGAATTACAGATCTGGTTCTGAAAAGTTCTAATAATCATAACTGGGCTTAAGAACCTAGCAGAATATCGCCAGAACCATAATTCATCTTATTTTGAAATTAGATTCCTACCGAGTGCAAACTCGGATGGTCTATTCACCTCGGTTCAGGATAAATCCATTTCTACGGTTCTGTTGGCGCTGGAACCAGGAAAACATGGGCTATGAAGCTTAGTCAACGTACGTCCCAGATATGTCATTTTCATATTTCTGTCACTGACGGGGCCCGAATTATGGCCTCTTTAATATCTCCCATGAGAAGCACATATTCTCCTTTGGACAAAGGACTGCTCTGGCTAATTAACATTCCTTCAGGAGGGGGGAGAGCAGGAAGGAAAGAGGAGAGTTGTAGTCTCATATTACAAACTGCGAGTGAACAGAAATTTGCAGGCAAAGGAAAGGAAGGAGGGGAGGTCAGATGCTCACAGCTGGCATAACAGAGTTCAGTATGTGAATAGAAGATTCTGGAATGTTCTGGAAAGTATGATAATAGGAAAAACCATACATGATACTTTATATTATCGTTACAGTGGACCAGGGTTGAGTTGATGTCCCCCAAAATCAACAGAAGGGGGAAGATAAAGAGCAAGTAGTTACTGGAATTGTAAGAAATTTTTTTTTGTGCAATGTGTTTGGGCAAGATGGGCTGAGGTTTTTCAGGAAGGTGAGCAGTGCATGGGTGCTGTACAATCGAGAGGGAATTATAGAGGGGCTGATGTGTATTAGTCGTGATGGATGGGGATGGGGCGATGAATGTGGATGGAAAGGGAACACAGGAGGATATAAATAAAGCACATGGCTAAAAGGGAGAGCAAAGTGTGGGTTACCTGTCTCCTGCCCTGACTAGCTGCCATGGATTAACTGCTTCTTCTAGATGCTTTGCTGAGGGGATGAATGAAAGCACCCCACAATGCGTGCTTCTAAATTTATAGGCCACACTACAGGGTCAGGAGAGAAGATTTGTGGGAGCTGGTTTGGGATAACTTAGCAGCTGCTCCAACACAACAGGGGTTGGATAGATGATCAAAGCCACTAGTCCTGGCTCCATCTCTTATGGTATAATACCTTTCCCAAGATAATATCTACAGTGACCCCAGCCATGGATATACAATGCAACAGATGAATTATAGCAAGGATTCAGAAAGCAGAGTTCTATGTTCTATACTATTAAAGTTGTTGCAGGATAGCAAGGCAGTGGATGACAGACATCAAGCAGAGTTCTATGTTCTTTACCATTAAAATTGTTGCAGGATAGCAAGCCAGTAGAAGATATCGGGCAAGTAGAGTACTATGCTCTATAATATTAAAGTTGATGCAGGATAGCAAGGCAGTAGATGAAAGACAGCAAGCAGAGTTCTATGTTCTATACTTGTGTGAAGAGAGACGATGGATGTTAATTCCTTGCCATTTATTAACTGCTTCTTCTAGATGATTAGCTACTGGGATTCTTTGCTGAGTGGATGCATGCAAGCACCCCACACTGCTGATTTACATTTTATTGCATGAAATAAGTATTAAATACAATGGAAAAACAGAACTTAATATTTGATATATAAACTTTTGTTTACAATTACAGAGGTCAGTCCTTTACTGTAGTTCATGGCTAAGTTTGCACAAACTGCATCAGGGATTTTGGCCCACTCCTCCATACAGATCTTCTTGAGAGATTTCAGGTTTGGGGCTGTTGCTGAGCAACACTGAGTTTCAGCTCCCTCCTAAGAGTTTCTCTTGGGATCAGGTCTGGAGACTGGCTAGGCCACTCCTTAGTTGCCCTGGCTGTGTGTTTTGGGTTATTGTCATTTTGGAAGTCCCAGCCATGACCTGTCTTAATACTCTTAGTTAGAGAAGGGGGTTGTTGGCCAATATCTTGCGATTTATGACCCCAGCCATCCACTCTTAAATATGGTGCAGTCATCCTGTCCCTTTTGTAGAAAAGAACTCCAAAGTATTATGTTTCCCTCATCATGATTCATGGTTGGGATGTTGTTCTTGGGATTGTACTCATCGTTCTTTTTCCACCAAACACGGCGAGTGGAGTTGATACCAATAATTCTATGTTGGTCCCATCTGACCTTCTCCCATGCCTCCTCTGGATCATCCAGATGGTCATTGGTCATTCAAGTGGGCCGGGATATGAGCTGGTGTGAGCATTTTGACCTTGCATGCACTGCAGGATTTTAATTCATGATGGCATAGTGTGTCCTTACCCCACGAAGTGAGATCTTTCATAGAGCCCCAGACTGAGTAAGATTGACAGTCATCTTGTTCTTGTGTTGCCAGTTGTTGCCTTCTCCCCAAGCTGTTTGCCTATTGTCCTGTAGCCCATGCCAGCCTTGTGAAAGTCTACAATTTTGTGCCCTGTGTCCTTAGACAGCTTTTTGGTCTTGGCCATGATGAAGAGATTAGAGAGTGATCGAGTGTGTTGACAGGTGTCCTTTATACTGATAACGAGTAAAAACAGGTGCAATACAGGAAATGAGTGCAAAGTAGGAGGGCTTCTTGAAGAAAAACTAACAGGTCTGTGAGAGCCATAAATTCAGTTATTACAGCCATAACTTATTTCTTTTGCAGGCAATATTTTTAGTTTGTTAATATTTTCAAACAACATCTATCACTTAGCCCATTATTATGTAGCTGCCTGCAATCTAGTGATTTACTGGCAGTTCTGGCTTTTCTTCCCTCTTTGATATACAAGTCTGCACCAGTTATTTGCACCAGTACCTGTTTAAACTGCAATATTTTATTTTACTGGAGCTAATTTGAGTGTACTTTATGAGCATTTTTTTCATATTCTTAACTGGATTTCTGATATTATTTATGCTTATGAAACTTTTCACTGTGTTTTTATCATCTATAAGTGATAAAAATTGGTATTAAGGGCAAATTATTTTTCTTGGGATGTGATAATGAAAAATAAAACCAATTCTGTATCCTGAAGACCCAAAACAGTCAGGTACTAATGCTGTTACTATACGTTAAAAAGAATAATAGCCTTCACAGGCCTTGAATACTGTAAATCCAGGTCACTAAAGTTTTATGTATGTTAAAAAAGTATTATATTTATTTTACTTTGATTATATAACATGATCGCTACTCTCGGCCTCAAATTGCCTTTTCTCAGCCATCTGCTTGGGGATGACATGATGACGGGGCTGTCACTATGTGCACCAAGCATCTGCTATTATATCTTCAGCTAACAATGTAAATTTGGGCATTAAATTATTTAGAACATTCTGGGGAGACTAGACCTGTAAACTTTAAGAGTTGTCTTGCAATATGTGATGTAATGTCCTACATACCAGATCAGTTTAATTACTGGTGTAAATGCACAAAGTTTAAAATGTCTTAGTAGATATCTTACATTTTCTAATATTCATTTGTGTGAGAATGTTTGTGCTGTGTGTTGCATGCATTAAAGGGAATCTGTCAGTAGGTTTTTGATAAGAAATCTTTAGGCAGCATGAGGTAGTGGCTGAAATACTGATTTCAGGGATGCATCCCTTACTAGGCTGTGTGCTGTTTCAATACAATGAGTGTTTTATCAGCAGCAGATTATCACTTTCAGACTAGGTGCTCACATACCTCCCTGCCCAACTGCCACCACTGATTAGTAGCTTATTGTCAATATTAGAGTTGAGCGAAACGGGTCGAAAAAATTCAAAAGTTGCCAACTTTCGCCAAAGTCTGGTTTCATGAAACGAAACCCGACCTAAGCGTGAGGTCGGCCACGAGGTCGGCGACTATCGTGCCAAAGTAGCGTTTCAAAAGATGATTTTGCGCCCTTTTTCAGCCAATCAGGAAGAACGGACACTGTGGGCAACGTGATGACATAGGCAGCGGTTACCACCATGTTTGTGAAGGGCATGCAAGTGATTGGCTTGCTTTGTGTGGCGTCACAGTGGGTATAAAATGGCGTGCACGCCGACCGCCATGTTACTTATGCTGATCTCAGAATAGGGAGCGCTGCTGCTGCTGATTCTGTAGGGAGAGCGTTAGGCAGGGAAAAAGATACCAAAAACTACTTCTGCTGCTAGCGATTTTGCCTGTACAACACACCAGTTACTGTGCAGTGCAAGGGGAGGCTATATTTTGGTGCATCAGCTCTATTGGTTATTAGTCTGCCTTTTAAGGCTCCCTGATAGCTGCATTGCTGTTTTCACACTGATGAGCAAACTGCTTTTTTCAAAGCAATCCAAATTTTATTGTTTTGTCCTGGTGAGTTACTGAGCATTCATTTTTTCACACACTGTACAGCGGTGCACGCTCCTCACAAAGTACCGAGTACCGGCTGTTATCACGGCCAAATTGAAGCTATCTGTGTGTGACTCTGTAAGGAAAAGCCAAGGAATTTGTCCGTTCTTACAGACTTACACTCTAGGGAGATTCCAATTCTGCCCAATTCTATATACACCTTGTAGTTAGTCATACACTAGGCAATTTCTGCCTGTCACATTGTGGTGTAATCTGGCATGGGCCAGAGACAATAGTTCAGTGGCCAAATTGAAGCTATCTGTGTGTGACTCTGTAGGAAAAAGCCGAGGAGTTTGTCCGTTATTAGAGACCTACACTCTAGGGAGATTCCAATTCTGCCCAATTCTATACACACCTTGTAGTTAGTCATACACTAGGCAATTTCTGCCTGTCACATTGCGGTGTAATCTGTCCTGGGCCTGAGACAATAGTTCAGCGTCCACCAATCTGCAGTGAGCTTCAAATTCTCACCAATACTATATGCAGCTTCTGCCTTCTCATACACCAGCCAATTTCTGCCTGTCACATTGCGGTGTAATCTCTACTGGGCCTGAGACAATAGTTCAGCGTCCTCCAATCTCCAGTGAGCTTCAAATTCTCACCAATAGTATATACAGCTTCTGCCTTCTCATACACCAGCCAATTTCTGCCTGTCACATTGCGGGGTAATCTCCACTGGGCCTGAGACAATAGTTCAGCTTCCTCCAATCTACAGTGAGCTTCAAATTCTCACCAATACTATATACAGCTTCTGTATTCTCATACACCAGCCAATTTCTGCCTGTCACATTGCGGTGTAATCTCTACTGGGCCTGAGACAATAGTTCAGCGTACTCCAATCTACAGTGAGCTTCAAATTCTCACCAATACTATATACTAGAGTTGAGCGAAACGGGTCGAACAATTTCAAAAGTCGCCGACTTTTGGCAAAGTCGGGTTTCATGAAACGAAACCCGACCCTAGGATGAGGTCGGCCACGAGGTCGGCGACTTACGCGCCAAAGTCGCGTTTCAAAAGTTTGCTTTGCGCTCTTTTTCAGCCAATCAGGATCCACGGACACTGTGGGCAACGTGATGACCTAGGCACGGGTCACCACCATCTTTCAGAAGGGCATGCAAGTGATTGGCTTGCTTTGGTGGGCGTCACAGGGGGTATAAAAGGGCGTGCACGCCGACCGCCATCTTACTTCTGCCGATCTTAGTATAGGGAGAGGTTGCTGCTGATTCTGTAGGGAGAGCGTTAGGCAGGGAAGAAGACAAAAAAACTGCTTCTGCTGCTAGCGATTTGGCCTGCACAACACACCAGTCACTGTGTGTGCAGTGCAAGGGGAGGCTATATAGTGGTGTATCAGTGGTGTTGGTTGTTGGGCTGCCTTCTAAGGCTTCCTGACATTCCTGCATTGCTGTTTACCCACTGCTCCGCAAACTGCTTTTTTAAAAGCAATCCCAATTTTTTTTTGTCCTGCTGAGAAGACAAAAAAACTGCTTCTGCTGCTAGCAATTTGGCCTGCACAACACACCAGTCACTGTGTGTGCATTGCAAGGGGAGGCTATATAGTGGTGTATCAGTGGTGTTGGTTGTTGGGCTGCCTTCTAAGGCTTCCTGACATTCCTGCATTGCTGTTTACCCACTGCTCCGCAAACTGCTATTTTAAAAGCAATCCAATCTCCCTTATCCTCTAGTCACTTTTGTCACAGCTGTGCCATCGAGCCTGTCACATAGCGCTCAGATATTCATTGGGCCTCACACAATCCAAAAGTGTCCAGTGTCCAAAAGTGTGTGCAGAGATTCAAAATCTCCCTTATCCTCTAGTCACTTTGGTCACAGCTGTGCCATCGAGCCTGTCACATAGCGCTCAGATATCAGTGGGCCTCACACAATCCAAAAGTGTCCATCCAGTGTCCAAAAGTGTGTGCAGAGATTCAAAATCTCCCTTATCCTCTAGTCACTTTTGTCACAGCTGTGCCATCGAGCCTGTCACATAGCGCTCAGATATTCATTGGGCCTCACACAATCCAAAAGTGTCCAGTGTCCAAAAGTATGTGCAGAGATTCAAAATCTCCCTTATCCTCTAGTCACTTTTGTCACAGCTGTGCCATCGAGCCTGTCACATAGCGCTCAGATATTCATTGGGCCTCACACAATCCAAAAGTGTCCAGTGTCCAAAAGTGTGTGCAGAGATTCAAAATCTCCCTTATCCTCTAGTCACTTTTGTCACAGCTGTGCCATCGAGCCTGTCACATAGCGCTCAGATATTCATTGGGCCTCACACAATCCAAAAGTGTCCAGTGTCCAAAAGTGTGTGCAGAGATTCAAAATCTCCCTTATCCTCTAGTCACTTTGGTCACAGCTGTGCCATCGAGCCTGTCACATAGCGCTCAGATATCAGTGGGCCTCACACAATCCAAAAGTGTCCATCCAGTTTCCAAAAGTGTGTGCAGAGATTCAAAATCTCCCTTATCCTCTAGTCACTTTGGTCACAGCTGTGCCATCGAGCCTGTCACATAGCGCTCAGATATCAGTGGGCCTCACACAATCCAAAAGTGTCCAGTGTCCAAAAGTGTGTGCAGAGATTCAAAATCTCCCTTATCCTCTAGTCACTTTGGTCACAGCTGTGCCATCGAGCCTGTCACATAGCGCTCAGATATCAGTGGGCCTCACACAATCCAAAAGTGTCAATCCAGTGTCCAAAAGTGTGTGCAGAGATTCAAAATCTCCCTTATCCTCAAGTCACTTTTGTCACAGCTGTGCCATCGAGCCTGTCACATAGCGCTCAGATATTCATTGGGCCTCACACAATCCAAAAGTGTCCAGTGTCCAAAAGTGTGTGCAGAGATTCAAAATCTCCTTTATCCTCTAGTCACTTTGGTCACAGCTGTGCCATCGAGCCTGTCACATAGCGCTCAGATATCAGTGGGCCTCACACAATCCAAAAGTGTCCATCCAGTGTCCAAAAGTGTGTGCAGAGATTCAAAATCTCCCTTATCCTCTAGTCACTTTGGTCACAGCTGTGCCATCGAGCCTGTCACATAGCGCTCAGATATCAGTGGGCCTCACACAATCCAAAAGTGTCCATCCAGTGTCCAAAAGTGTGTGCAGAGATTCAAAATCTCCCTTATCCTCTAGTCACTTTTGTCACAGCTGTGCCATCGAGCCTGTCACATAGCGCTCAGATATTCATTGGGCCTCACACAATCCAAAAGTGTCCAGTGTCCAAAAGTGTGTGCAGAGATTCAAAATCTCCCTTATCCTCTAGTCACTTTTGTCACAGCTGTGCCATCGAGCCTGTCACATAGCGCTCAGATATTCATTGGGCCTCACACAATCCAAAAGTGTCCAGTGTCCAAAAGTGTGTGCAGAGATTCAAAATCTCCCTTATCCTCTAGTCACTTTGGTCACAGCTGTGCCATCGAGCCTGTCACATAGCGCTCAGATATCAGTGGGCCTCACACAATCCAAAAGTGTCCATCCAGTGTCCAAAAGTGTGTGCAGAGATTCAAAATCTCCCTTATGCTCTAGTCACTTTGGTCACAGCTGTGCCATCGAGCCTGTCACATAGCGCTCAGATATCAGTGGGCCTCACACAATCCAAAAGTGTCCAGTGTCCACAAGTGTCTGCAGAAATTCAAAATCTCCCCTGTCCTATAGACACCTTGTACCTTGTTTTACATTACTATATAGTTTGTTGGATTTTGTCTACATTTCTACAAAAATGAGGAAGGCTGGTGGAAGAGGCCGTGGAATTGGGCGGGGGTTGGCAGCTGGTAATGATGGTGTTGGTGGTGGATCTGATGGTAGTGGCAAGAGCAAAATAGGACCGAATGCAGGAGGTGCTGACCCTGCGTCATCGACTGGCTACATAAGGCCTTGAACGCTTAGTTTTCTAGGAGTTGGCAAACCGCTTTTAAAGCCAGAGCATCAGGAAAAAGTTTTGTCTTACATTGCTGACTCAGCCTCCAGCTCTATCGCCTCCTCTTCTTCAGTTGTAAAAAGTAAAAGCAATGAGTCGTCATTGGAGGCTCATGTTCATGAACCACACCTTTCCTTGTGTCCTTCACCCCAACCAAGATTGAAGGATGACGCAGGCCATACTACTGATTACTCCATGGAGCTGTTTTCACATACCATGCCTGGGTTATCAAGTGAAATGGTGAATTACCCAGGCCAAGATGAATCTGACATGGAGTGCACTGATGCACAGCCGCTGATGGATGATTCTGCTGGTACATTCACTCAGAGCACTACATTGTCCTCGCAGTGTACAGAGCCAGATTCTGACCCTGATGAGACTCAGGTGCCCCTTCCTGCACACTATACCACCATACACGGTGACACAGAGGAAGGTGCACATGACATAGAAGAGGAGGTGATGGATGACCCAGTTGTTGACTCAGATTGGCATCCATTGGGGGAAGAGGGTGCTGCTTCCAATAGCTCAGATGAGGAGCATCCACAGCAGACATCGACATCGCAACAGCTGTTATCAGGCAGGTCCGGAGCACTCCAAAGACAGGTTCCAAACATCAAAAGAGTTGCTGGACAGCTTGTCCAGAGGGTCAAAAGATCACAGCGTGCTAGGCCGCAAAATGTCTGCCAAAGTAGGAAGAGTGCAGTGTGGCACTTTTTTGACCAAAATCCTCATGATCAGGCCAAGGTTATCTGTAAGAAGTGCGCAAAGACCTTTAGCCGAGGGAAAAATCTGAAAAATTTGAATACCAGTTGCATGCTTAGACATTTAACCAGCATGCACTTGCAAGCGTGGACACAACACCAAACCTCAAGTGCCACATGTGCAACTGATCACAACGAAGGTAGTCAGCAACGTTACATTGTTTTCCCCACTGTAAGCCCACCGGTTAGCACAGCAGCAAATGTTGAGGTGTCGTTGCAAGACCACAGCAGTCAGGGAATCCCACTGTTATATCAACCAAAGACTGATTCTAGGCCATCAGAAAGAACACCAACTCCATCACCATCATCAACCCTCTCTCAGTCCGCCCTGTCCACCGCTACTTCCACCATATGCAGCTCTCAAGTCCAGCTCACCCTCCCAGACACTATGAGTAGGTCAAGAAAGTACTCAGTCTCTCATCCGCGTACACTGGGTTTGAACGCCCACATTGGCAAACTAATCTCGTTTGAGATGATGCCCTTTCGGTTGGTGGAAGGCACAGCTTTCCGCGAACTCATGGCCTATGCAGTACCACGCTATGACCTACCCAGTCGCCACTTCTTCTCTCGCAAAGCCATCCCAGCCCTCCACCATCATGTGAAAGACCGCATTGTCCATGCACTCAAGCAGTCAGTGAGCGGAAAGGTGCACCTCACAACTGATGCATGGTCCAGTCGGCATGGCCAGGGCCGTTACGTGTCCATCACTGCGCACTGGGTTAATGTGGTGGATGCAGGGTCCACAGGGGACAGCGGTGGTGGGACAGTGCTGCCTAGCCCACGGTATAGGAAACAGTTGGCTGTAGGCGTTCGACCCTCCTCCTCTTCCTCCTCCTCCAGAAACGAAAGCTCGTCCACAGAGCGCAGTCGTACGAGCACTCCATCTGCAGCTGCCACTGTTGCACACGATGTGTCCCCCTATCGAGCAGCTAGTGGAAAGCGTCAGCAGGCTGTGTTGCAGATGATGTGTTTGGGCGACAGACACACCGCCGAGGTGCTGGCCGAGTACTTGAAGCGACAAACTGAGTCATGGCTGGGCAGTGTACATCTTGAGGCAGGCAAGGTAGTTAGTGATAACGGCCGTAATTTTGTGGCAGCCATAGCCCTTTCAAAACTCAGCCACATACCTTGCTTGGCTCACACCTTGAACCTGGTGGTGCAGTGCTTCCTCAAAAATTATCCGGAGTTAACAGCCCTGCTCCAGAAGGTGCGAAGACTGTGCGCGCACATCCGCCGGTCGCCTGTACACTCCGTTCGTATGCAGAAGCTGCAGCGATTGCTCCACCTTCCCAACCACCGCCTCATTATCGACATTGCAACAAGGTGGAACTCCACCCTGCACATGGTGGAGCGGCTGTGCGAGCAGAGGCAGGCCATAATGCATTTGTGGGAGGATACACGGCCAGGCACTTTGAGAGCAGACATGGAGTTGACAGGTGTGCAGTGGTCGAAGCTGAAAGACCTTTGTAAAGTCCTTCAGTGTTTTGAGGAATGCACACGACTGGTAAGCGCAGACGACGCCATCCTAAGCATGAGCATCCCACTTATGCGTCTGCTCATGCAAACTTTGACGCACCTTAAGGAGCAGGCGTCTGCAGCCAATGTTGATGAGGAAGAAGAGGAGGAGGGAATCCTTGATGACATTCAGCCATTGTCTGCTCAGGGACCTCTCCTGGACGAGGTGGAGGAAGAAGAGGAGGAGGAGGATGATGATGGGGATGATTACTTAGGGGAGGAGGATGCATCTCGTGGGGCAAGTGAAAATGTTGGCGTGGCAAGGTCTGGTACAGGGTTTGTGCGTGACTGGAGGGATGTGGATTTGCAAGAAAGTGCTCCTCCACCCAGCACTCGCAGTGCATCATTGACACCGGGAACATTGGCCCACATGTCAGAATATGCCTTGCGGATCCTAAAAAGTGACCCCCGCATTGCCAAAATGATGAACGATGACGACTATTGGTTGGCCAGCATCCTGGATCCACGCTATAAAGGCAAATTACAAAACATCATGCCACAGGAGAACCTTGACCTAATATTGGCTAATAAACAAGCAACTCTGGTAAATCGGTTGCTTGAGGCATTCCCAGCACACAGCAGCGGTGATGGTTCTCACACGAGCCGTACGGGCCGGGGGCAGCTTGGCAGAGGTGTTCGTGGTGCACACAGCAGAAGTGGCGTTGGAGACAGGGGTTTCATGACAATGTTGTGGACTGATTTTTCAAATACCGCTCACACAACTGGTAATACTGCATCGATGGAAAGTGACAGGAGACAGCAGTTGTCAACTATGGTTACAAACTACTTTTCCTCCCATATCGATGTTCTCCCACACAGGTCATTCCCCTTTGACTATTGGGCCGCTAAACTGGACACCTGGCCTGAATTGGCACAATATGCCTTACAGGAGCTCGCTTGCCCAGCTGCAAGTGTGCTATCGGAAAGAGTCTTCAGTGCAGCTGGATCAATCCTGACAGAAAAAAGGACCCGTCTGTCAAGCCAAAATGTGGATGATCTAACCTTCATTAAAATGAACCACGCATGGGTTTCCAAGGATTTTGTCCCACCTTCCCCTGGTGACACATAGGGTGACAGAAAAATGGCTTGCTTTGGTCCACCTCTTCCTGGTACTTCACCTATTTCGCCTTTTGCATCAGCTGAATGTCCAACATCAACATATGCCACTTTCTAAAACTCCCTAACTGTGCTGCCTCCCCCCCCCATGGCCGGGGTCACCACCTAGCGCACGACACTGTGCGAGTGCCGTTGCCGTGGACAGGTGGGTAGGCCGACTCTTGGGCGCGGGCACTGGCACAGGGTCCCTCATAGTGCAGTCAAGTGTCTCTGACGGTGGTGGTGCACACCCGCCGTCAGACACACCGCTGTACTATGAGGGGCCCAGTGCCAGTACCGACGCCCACGAGTGGGCCCCCCTTGCTTGGGCAGGGCCCCAGCATTTGCAATCTTTACCTCTCCCTGCTCCTCCACTGTGTAATCTGGGCCGTCAAATCCATACTGTGCCTGACACCGTCTGAGCCTGCCTCCTGATGTATAGACATATATTATGAATGTGTACGCTATCCATACATGTTATCCGGGGATACGGTACCCTTTCTAACCTTTGTGCAATCACGTGCAATCCATACTGGGCCTAACACCGTCTGAGCCTGCCTCCTGAGACATATATTTTGAATGTGTACGCTATCCATACATGTTATCCGGGGATACGGTACCCTTTCTAACCTTTGTGCAATCACGTGCAATCCATACTGGGCCTAACACCGTCTGAGCCTGCCTCCTGAGACATATATTTTGAATGTGTACGCTATCCATACATGTTATCCGGGGATACGGTACCCTTTCTAACCTTTGTGCAATCACGTGCAATCCATACTGGGCCTAACACCGTCTGAGCCTGCCTCCTGAGACATATATTTTGAATGTGTACGCTATCCATACATGTTATCTGGGGATACGGTACCCTTTCTAACCTTTGTGCAATCACGTGCAATCCATACTGGGCCTAACACCGTCTGAGAATGATAGATGGGGCCCACCATACACTGGAACATTCCAAAGGTGGACATCAGACACTGGAGCAGCATTTACAAGGCCCATTATACACTAGAGCATTAGAAATGGGGCCCATTATGTTTGGAGCATTATTTGGGCCCATAAGACAGTAGAGCTTCATCCATGGGGACCAACATATACTGTAGCATTATGTGGAGCTCATCATATACTGTTTCAAACATTATATGGGACCTTTGATTCTGTATGGAGAAATAGATGGGCCTTGTCATGAGATGTAAAAAGTGAGGTATTTTTCATTGTACTATACCGCTATTTCTCTGCCGTATCGGAGCATGATGAGTTGTGGTATGTGTTAAAGGGGCGCTCTTTCACCCAGGGCACATGAAAACCTGGAGCCAGCCCTCCCCCCCACAGTCTGTAGCCAAATAACCCCCATTTTTCAGTGCGTAACTTGTATTATGAAGTTAATTAAGGTTGACAAGCTTAAGTAAGAAGAATTGATGCTTTTGGCATTCAAATGGGCACTGTTGGTGTGTTTCCTGTCCTCCTCTCACTGCCGACTTTTATTCCCCATTGACTTACATTGGGTTTCATGTTTCGGGACGACCCCGACTTTTCCCTATAATCGGACGACCTTGCTCGACCCGACTTTTGGAAAAGTCGGGTTTCACGAAACGAAACGCGACCCTAAAAAACCAAAAGTCGCTCAACTCTACTATATACAGCTTCTGCCTTCTCATACACCAGCCAATTTCTGCCTGTCACATTGCAGTGTAATCTCTACTGGGCCTGAGACAATAGTTCAGCGTCCTCCAATCTACAGTGAGATTCAAATTCTCACCAATACTATATACAGCTTCTGCCTTCTCATACACAAGCCAATTTCTGCCTGTCACATTGCGGTGTAATCTCTACTGGGCCTGAGACAATAGTTCAGCGTCCTCCAATCTACAGTGAGATTCAAATTCTCGCCAATACTATATACAGCTTCTGCCTTCTCATACACCAGCCAATTTCTGCCTGTCACATTGCGGTGTAATCTCTACTGGGCCTGAGACAATAGTTCAGCGTCCTCCAATCTACAGTGAGATTCAAATTTTCACCAATGCTCTGTAGACCCTTTACCTTGTTTTACAGTACCATATAGCTGTTGTTATTTTGGGTACCTTTTTAAAAAAAATGAAGAAGTATGGTGGAAGTGGCCGTGGAAGTGGGCGGCGGTTACCAGCTGGTCCTGATGGTGGTGATGGTGGTGGTGTTTCTGCTGGTTGTGGCAAAAGCACAATAGCACCTAAGGCAGGAGGTGGTGAGCCGCGTCATTGTCTGGCTCCACAAGGCTCTTTAAAAGCCGGAGCTTCAGGAACAAGTTTTGGCTTACATTGCTGACTCATCCTCCAGCTCTATCGCCTCCTCTTCTGAAGTTGTAAAAAATAAAAGCACTGAGTCATCATTGGAGGCTCATGTTCATGAACCACACCTTTCCTTGTGTCCTTCACCCCAACCAAGATTGAAGAGTGACGCAGGCCATAGAACTGATTACTCCATGGAGCTGTTTTCACATACCATGCCTGGGTTATCAAGTGAAATGGTGAATTACCCAGGCCAAGATGAATCTGACATGGAGTGCACTGATGCACAGCCACTGATAGATGATTCTGCTGGTACATTCACTCAGAGCACTACATTGTCCTCGCAGTGTAATGAGCCAGATTCTGACCCTGATGAGACTCAGGTGCCCCTTCCCGCATACTATACCACCATACACAGTGACAAAGAGGAAGGTGCACATGACATTGAAGAGGAGGTGATGGATGACCCAGTTGTTGACCCAGATTGGCATCCATTGGGGGAAGAGGGTGCTGCTTCCAATAGCTCAGATGAGGAGGAGGAGCATCCACAGCAGACATCGACATCGCAACAGCTGTTATCTGGCAGGCCCGGAGCACTCCAAAGACAGGTTCCAAAAATCAAAAGAGTTGCTGGACAGCTTGTCCAGATGGTCAAAATAGCACAGCCTGCTAGGCAGCAAAATGTCTTCCAAAGTAGGAAGAGTGCAGTGTGGCACTTTTTTGAACAAAATCCTCATGATCAGGCCAAGGTTATCTGTAAGAAGTGCGCAAAGACCTTTAGCCGAGGGAAAAATCTGAAAAATTTGAATACCAGTTGCATGCTTAGACATTTAACCAGCATGCACTTGCAAGCGTGGACACAACACCAAACCTCAAGTACCACATGTGCAACTGATCACAAAGAAGGTAGTCAGCAACGCTACATTGTTTCCCCCACTGTAAGCCCACCGGTTATCACAGCAGCAAGTGTTGAGGTGTCGAGGCAAGGCCAAAGAAGTCATTGAATCCCACTGTTATATGAACGAAAGACTGAATCTAGGCCATCAGAAAGAACACCAACTCCATCACCATCATCAACCCTCTCTCAGACCACCCTGTCCACCGCTAGTTCCACCATATGCAGCTCTCAAGTCCAGCTCACCCTCCCAGAGACTATGAGTAGGACAAGAAAGTACTCATCCTCTTATCCGTGTACACTGGGTTTGAACGCCCACATTGCCAAACTAATCTCGTTAGAGATGATGCCCTATCGGTTGGTGGAAAGCATAGCTTTCTGCGAACTCGTGGCCTATGCAGTACCCCGCTATGACCTACCCAGTCGCCACTTCTTCTCTCGCAAAGCCATCCCAGCCCTCCACCATCATGTGAAAGACCGCATTGTCCATGCACTCAAGCAGTCAGTGAGTGGAAAGGTGCACCTCACAACAGATGCATGGTCCAGTCGGCATGGCCAGGGCCGTTACGTGTCCATCACTGCGCACTGGGTTAATGTGGTGGATGCAGGGTCCACTGGGGACAGCGGTGGTGGGACAGTGCTGCCTAGCCCACGGTATAGGAAACAGTTGGCTGTAGGCGTTCGACCCTCCTCCTCCTCCTCCAGAAGCGAAAGCTCGTCCACAGAGCGCAGTCGTACGAGCACTCCATCTGCAGCTGCCACTGTTGCACACGAGGTGCCCCCCTTTCGAGCAGCTAGTGGAAAGCGTCAGCAGGCTGTGTTGCAGATGATGTGTTTGGGCAAAAGAAACACCACGGAGGTGCTGGCCCAGTACTTTCAGCGACAAACTGAGTCATGGCTGGGCAGTATACATCTTGAGGCAGGCAAGGTAGTTAGTGATAACGGCCGTAATTTTGTGGCAGCCATAGCCCTTTAAAAACTCAGCCACATACCTTGCTTGGCTCACACCTTGAACCTGGTGGTGCAGTGCTTCCTCAACAATTATCCGGAGTTAACAGCCCTGCTCCAGAAGGTGCGAAGACTGTGCGCGCACATCCGTCGGTCGCCTGTACACTGCATTCGTATGCAGAAGCTGCAGCGATTGCTCCACCTTCCCAACCACCGTCTCATTATCGACATTGCAACAAGGTGGAACTCCACCCTGCACATGGTTGAGTGGCTGTGCGAACAGAGGCAGGCCATAATGCATTTGTGGGAGGATACACGGCCAGGCACTTTGAGCGCAGACATGGAGTTGACAGGTGTGCAGTGGTCGAAGCTGAAAGACCTCTGTAAAGTCCTTCAGTGTTTTGAGGAATGCACACGGCTGGTAAGCGCAGACGACGCCATCCAAAGCATGAGCATCCCACTTATGTGTCTGCTCATGCAAACTTTGACGCACCTTAAGGAGCAGGCGTCTGCAGCCAATGTTGACGAGGAGGAAGAGGAGGAGGGAAACCTTGATGACATTCAGCCATTGTCTGCTCAGGGACCTCTCCTGGATGAGGTGGAGGAAGAAGAGGAGGAGGAGGATGATGATGGGGATGATTACTTAGGGGAGGAGGATGCATCTCGTGGGGCAAATGAAAATGTTGGCATGGCAAGGTCTGGTACAGGGTTTGTGCATGACTGGAGAGATGTGAAAGTGCTCCTCCAACCCACACTCGCAGTGCATCATTGACATCGGAAACATTGGCCCACATGTCAGATTATGCCTTGCAGATCCTAAAGAGGGACCCCCGCATTGCCAAAATGATGAACGATGACGACTACAGGTTGGCCAGCATCCTGGATCCATGCTATAAAGGCAAATTACAAAACATCATACCACACGAGAACCATGACCTAATATTGGCTAATAAACAAGCAACTCTGGTAAACCAGTTGGTTGAGGCATTCCCAGCACACAGCAGCGGTGATGGTTCTCACACGAGCCGTACGGGCCGGAGGCAGCTTGGCAGAGGTGTTCGTGGTGCACACAGCAGAAGTGGCGTTGGATACAGGGGTTTCATGACAATGTTGTGGACTGATTTTTCAAGTACCGCTCACACAACTGGTAATACTGCATCGATGGAAAGTGACAGAAGACAGCAGTTGTCAACTATGGTTACAAACTACTTTTCCTCCCATATAGGTGTTCTCCCGCACAGGTCATTCGCCTTTGACTATTGGGCCGCTAAACTGGACACCTGGCCTGAATTGGCACAATATGCCTTACAGGAGCTTGCTTGCCCAGCTGCAAGTGTGCTATCGGAAAGAGTCTTCAGTGCAGCTGGATCAATCCTGACAGAGAAAAGGACCCGTCTGTCAACCCAAAATGTGGATGATCTAACCTTCATTAAAATGAACCATGCATGGGTTTCCAAGGATTTTGTCCCACCTTCCCTTGATGACACATAGGTTGCCAGAAAAATGGCTTGCTTTGGTCCTCCTCCTATTCCGTGAGCTTGACCTATTTTGCCTTTTGCAGCAGCTGAATGTCCCACTTCAACATATGCCACTTTGTAAACCGCCCTAACTGGGCTGCCCCCCCCCATGGCCGGGGTCACCACCTAGCGCACGAAACTGTGCGAGTGCCGTTGCCCTGGACAGGTGGGTAGGCCGACTCTTGGGCGCGGGCACTGGCACAGGGTCCCTCATAGTGCAATCAAGTGTCTCTGACGGTGGTGGTGCACACCCGCCGTCAGACATACCGCCGTACTATGAGGGGCCCAGTGCCAGTACCGACGCCCACGAGTGTGCCCCCCTTGCTTGGGCAGGGCCCCACCATTTGCAGTGTTTACCTCTCCCTGCTCCTCCGCTGTGTAATCTGGGCTGTCAAATCCTTCACTAGGAGTGCCACTACAAATTGATTGAACTGAAAGATGATGGTTAAGACGTAGCTATGCCCTGTCCTGCTGGCCGGGCTCTAGCTCCAGATGATCAATGGCTTCTATTTCTTATGGACGTCGACTCACAATGACATGCAGTGGTGGTTTATCATCAGCTTTCACAGTTTTCCTACTCACAAACGTGTGACATTCCGGCGCACATTTTAAAATGTGCCCTCTCATGCCAATCAAATAGAATCGCCTACGGCCTGTGGCTTCTGTCTTTTACACTCCAAAGTTACGTGACAGATCATGATAGCCAGTGAGCACCATGTTTACATCGCTCCCTGTGATAAAAATTTGATTGAGATGAGTAACAGTGATGGAATCAACGGAAGTGCGATACAGCAAGACTTTATTCACAAAAAATGTTTTCACTGTCTCAACACACAAATTAATTGAGGGTCAGCATCGCCTATGAGAATTGTGATGGAAGTTTTTCCCGTGAATAATAATTCCTAGATTTCTACAATCAATAGCCTTTATGTCAGTAATTGTATGCATCTCATTTCCTATTGCGGAGAGGCTGGACTGTATTACTAAGACAGAAATATATATGAAGATTTAAAAATAACACCAAAAGTATATAGTTGTGTACGCCTCAAATGCATTTCCTTTTTTCCACTTTTTAGATTGCTGTGTAATCCATACTGAGAACACGGAGATTTTACATGTTTAAACTATGCTATACTGTATATACCTGCTATCCAGTGATAAAGTACCCTTTCTCAACTTTGTACAATCTGGTCAAACCCATACTGGGCCTGAGAACATCTGAGTCTGCCTCCTGATCTATAGACATATATTTTTAATGTGTAAACTAGGCTACATATATACGTGTTATCCGGTGAAACTGTACCCTTTATCAACTTTCTACAATGTTGTTGAATCCTTACTGGGCCTGAGAACGGCTGCCGAGCTGTTAAGCAAGCTACAGCACCTGTGGTTTGGACACGTAATTTTTTCAGGAATGACGGTTAGGCCTAACACCAGAATTGCGGTTGACCTGAACTTACTGGGAAATCATCGTTCGCGGGGAATAATCTGAATCCCAGATCCCCATCACTAACGGAGTTCAGCAGGTTATCTGCACCTATAAGCAACAAAAGCTGGTCCTTTCAGTGTAGCGTGCATGCAGCCCTGGACATGTACGGGAATGCTAGACCTGTTATTGCTCGATCTCACGTGCCAGAGCCTCGCTTATCCCTCTAGTAAGCTTGACGCGTACTGCGGGGGCATGCTGGAGTCTCGGTTGTTAACGGAATAGAGCTGAGAAATCGCTTGCACAACTACAAACACACATACCACACCACACACAGAATCGACAAAGCTTTCAAAGTGTGCATCATTTCTTTAGGTGGCATGGTTGTGGTTTCCCGGGTGGAGTCCAATTAAGCCACAGGCTCCACTCCTGGTGGTGCCCTTTAGGACATTCCTTTAAGGTTCAGCGTTGCAATCATACTGCCCCCGGAAACCAAAAACTTTGCCTTCATGGACGCTGTTTGGAGGTTCGTGGGAATAACGCCACCCGATCAGCAGTCGGCATATGGGTCGCCCTCCCAGGGCTGTGGGGTACTCTGTACCGGGCCGGTGTCAGTGGGATGTGTCACAGCAGCGGTGACCCGGATGGTGGCCCTGGGCGACCATGTATATGGTGTGGTATAATGGTAAAGAGTTTATATAGATATTTTGACGCCACCTGTGGTGTTCGGCAACATAGATGTTAGGCCGACGCTGCATGCAGATCCTCTGGGACTGATGGTATCGTGCAGCAAAGATGGTGAAGCTCCCCACAGGTGGAGCTGGAGTCCCAGGGAAGTGTAGATGTAGTGATGGGGGAAAGGCACAGGCGGTGTAGGTGCTGGTACCCAGATGTAGCGGTGCTGGAATAACTGTAGGACACCAGAGCGTGCAGTTCCAAAGCTTTACTCACAGTCTGCAGGTTACACAGATGCCTGCCTCCGTGCTGTGTCCTCCGGGTCAGGACCTCAGCCAACCTCTGGGACCAAAATGGAAAGCTCCCTTCCAACACTCCGCCAACATGTACCTTCCTGAACGTCTCCTTTCTAGCGCTTGTGGGGGAAGCACTCACAGGACCGTGGTTCACTGAAGCGCCTCCTGTCTAACAGATGTTCCTCAGACTTTACTTGTATGGCAGACAGCTGTAGCCTTTTCCTTCTGGCTCCCACATGTCGATGCTGGGGCCTCCGAGCCTTATTTGGGTACAGAGCATTTATAGCTGCTACTTCCCCCGGTTTCTGCTGCAGGAACGTCAGTGTCCCTACAAACTCGGAGACCGGAATCGGGATCATGCGCTCCAGCTAGGAGTGAGCCTTAACTATGCTCATCCTCCAGCTCCCCTTCTCACGTCCACACACTTCCCCTTCCCTGCACAGAGTGCCCTAACTTACCTCCTCCCGACCACAGAGCGCAGCTCCTCAGCAGTCAGGTTCAGAGGTCTCCCTGCTAGCCTGGAGTGGGAAATGTGTTGTGTGTTGGTTTCACTGCTAGAGAGATCCTTCGTTGCTCCCAAGCTTGACATCACACTCCCTAGGAGAAAGGTAATGCCACAGTGGCGACCGTACACTTGGGGACGCCACAAGTGGCCTCTGCTGGATGATGCTGCTGGTACATTGACCCAGACCACTACATTCCCCTCGCACTCTACACTGCCAAAATCTGACCCAGAGGAAACTCAGGTTCCCCTTCCCACATACTATACCACCTTACACGGTGACAACGAGGAAGGTGCAGATGAAAGTGCAGGTTCCTTGAGCAGGTGGGGGGGCATACTCATGGGCGATGGCACTGGCACAGGGCACCGCATAGTACGCAAAAGTGTCTCTGCCGGTGGGAGGGCCTAAACAGCCAAGTGCAGTGAGATGGAAAATGGGGACAACAAGGAGTTCAGAGTAGTGCTGGGATTCCCTAGCAAGGAGACTTATGTAATTGTTTTCAATGTTGGGACAGCAATTTTTGGGGAGCACTATACTCTGGTGAATGATATATGGGGCCCACCATACACTGGAGCATTCCAAAGGTGGACATCAGACACTGGAGCAGCATTTACAGGGCCCATTATACACTAGAGCAGTAGAAATGGGGCCCATTATATATGGAGCATTATTTGGGCCCATAAGACAGTGGAGCTTCATCCATTGGGACCAACATATACTATAGCATTATGTGGAGCTCATCATATACGGTTTGAAAAATTATATGGGATCAATGATTCCATATGGAGAAATATATGGGCCTCATTACTCTGTATAGCGCACTAAGCGCTGGCCATAATACTGTATGGAGTTATATACTGTCCGTTTTTGGAGGTATTGGAGAATTTAAAATGGATATCAGTCATGAGATGTAAGAAGTGAAGTATTTTTCATTGTACTATGCTGCTATTTCTCTGCAGTATCGGAGCATCATGAGTTGTGGTATGTGTTAAAGGGGCGCTCTTTGGCCCTGGGCCCACGAAAACTTGGAGCCAGCCCTACCCCCCCACAACTGTAGCCAAATAACCCCCATTTTTCAGTGCGTAACTAGTATTATGAAGTAAATTAAGGTTGACAAGCTTAAGTAATAAGAATTGATGCTTTTGGCATTCAAATGGGCACCGTAGGTGTGCTTCCTGTCCTCCTCTCACTGCCGACTTTAATTCCCCATTGACTTACATTGGGTTTCGTGTTTCGGTCGGACCCCCGACTTTTCCCTATAGTCGGCCGATTTTGCTCTACCCGACTTTTGGAAAAGTCGCGTTTCATGAAACGAAACTCGACCCTAAAAAAACAAAAGTCGCTCAACTCTACTAGAGAGTACTAAGGGGCACCTATACATCTTATACCTGGGAGATTTGAAAAGTTTTCTAGAACCCTATTTATCACTCTGCATGTGTTATACACAGGAATAACTACTCTGTAGCGTCTCACATATGACCAGCAAAAGTGCAGTCACAGACACACTTTGCGCAAGTCACCACTACTAAACAAGTCCTTAAGAGCAGGGATGTTCTTCACCACTCCCGAAGTGAAGGGGCGCTTTACAGAGCCCTTCCCAGACTGCTGTCCCAGTATAGCTGGCGTCTGTTGACGTGAACGATGTAGAGTCAGGTACAAGAGTAAATCCAAAGCTAGAAGCATAAAACCAAAATGAAAACTAAAGGGGAAACCTCAGGACAAAAGCTAATAAACTTTTAGCAACTACTGAGAAGCAAACAGAACCCAAACATAAAAAATTCACCATACCATTATGCAAAAGAACTGAATAAACAGTACTGAACTGAATTAGAAGGAGGCCTTAAATAGCCAGCCAAAATCTAAGAATAACAAATAGATGATGCATTCCTCACCGTCATGTCCAGGGAGCCACTACCTGCTCACTTTTAAAGCAGGGTGAACACATTCCCACCATTGGCTAACATGAGGGAAGGCAGCATCTTGTGTTGCTTGGCATCTGGGAAATGCTGTGTCTCATGTCTCCCGGGCCATGAAGCAAGTGGGAAGCACTGCATCCCATGTTTTTACATTGCTCACCACTTCCACAAATGAGGCACCACCTTGTGTAGTCACACCATCAGGGTGCGCAATAGCTCTGTACCCAGCACGGACAGACCAGCAGAGCAGTCTGGAAACCAGAGGAGGATGAATATGTCCATGGCAGGTATTCCTTACAGCTTGGCTCCCCAAGATGAGGGTTAAAGATGCACAAAGTTCAGCATAGGTCATCATCACTTACAGGAATCAGTGGCACTCTGAGCATCTAAACCACCTTCTCATCAAAACTTCTGACATATCAGTATGCTATTTCAGAAGATTTTGAAAGCAATAGATACATTTGAAAAGGAACCAGTCATCAGGCTAATGTTGCCTAAATTACAGGCAACATGAATCAGACTCTAACTGCACTATTGCACCCAGGTACCTTTTACTCTTAAATGTTCTGGATTTAAAGAAGAAATATACTTTTATGAGCCAGTCAGGGACTATGTGCCTCAACTGGACAGTCCAAGATGGGTCCTTGACCGACTTCTCACCACTCTTTTCCATTCAACTGGCTTGTCTCTCCGTATGTGTATAAATAGAGACAGACCTGTCAGTCATGTTGAGCAGACTAGTCAGCTGAGACACATTGTCTGTGACCATATTTACTATTGCTGCATAAATTTGATGACAGGTTCTCTTTAAGTTTAGATTCAGAATTGCATATATTACCTATTTTCCTTTGTATCAGCGTATAATATTCTTTTCTTTTCAATGATTATGTTGGCTTTTCAAAATTTAACTTTTGGCTTTTTTAGATGGTGGAAATAAACATTCGGGAATCTAGGAAATCTACAGTAACATTTGGAATATGTAAACTGCAAGGCTCATTCATGCTCCATAAATTATACTGACAATGTATGCAAGTTAAAATGTTGAATGAGACACTTAGATTCCCCATGATCTTCCCATAAACAGATGCAATAAATTACATTTCTTTCAATGTCTGAAATACAATTAATCTGTGGTAAGCACTACAATGTCAGTTGTAAGAATCTCCACTATTAATTTAAATCTAAATTAGTAGAAATACATGGGTATTCTCAACAGATTCTTTTTAAAAACTAAAAGTAATTAAGGCCCCTTTTGAAAAAAATGACACAGTCATGTTTCTCTTTGTTGTGATATGAATAATGAATTTCAATAGAAGCAGACAGAACACAATACCCAATGAGAACAAAGTTGATGTGATTGAAAGAAATGATGAAATCTGACGTTTTGATGTAGTATTGTCACCACAGAGAACATGATAAAATAATAAAGAAGAGGATTCATTTGAAACTCAAGTGATTGTACTCTGCTTTCAGCAGACACACTGCATTACGATTTTAACATCCTCTTCAGTAAAAACATGTATGACATAATGAGTGTAGAATTTATGGCACTTATAAATATAGAGCTTATATATAACAGGTTAAATATTGCTTAAATATTACCGTATTGTACTTCTTTGTTATTTTTTAATTGTACAAAAAAGTTCTTCAGAAATAAAAACAAACTATCTCTTTAGTTCCATTATTGCTTCGATATCCATAGCAAACCCTTGAACAAGCTGTAACCTTGTAGAATTTGATTCTTGATCAAAGAAAGCGTTGAAGACAGGAACATTTGAAAAATAAGTCAACATAATAGAAGTTAAATAAAAGTCAATAAATATTAATTCTACGTATAATAGCATAATTTAAAAGAGTTTTAAAAATTTAAGATATTAATGAAAAAAGGCTTTTAAAATTTAAGATATTGATGACTAATAGAGAAGAGCGGACCTTTCAAGGTTCAGTTCGGTTTGGGTTCACCCAACGGTTTGACGTTAATGTATCTGAACCCCATTAGATTAAAATGGGAAGCAAACCCAAACGCATAGACAAAACCTTAAGGGGTGACAAAAAGTTTCCAAAACAGTTAAAATTAGGGGCAGATACCATGAAAAATGGCACCAATTGACCCACAGTAGAAACTTGCAATTGGCACAGCAGCAGTCAGCCTTGGACCATGCATGAGATATCAGGACCTGACCCAGCATTTACAGCTTGGGATTGAAGTGTCAATGAGGACCTGATGACATTGAAATTGAGCTTCAGATACATCTGCACCATCCGCTCTAGTCATTCATAACGTATCAGACTTGTTCTCTGTTCTGCTGGTGCAAGGGCTGGTTAACAAAATACGACTCACAGAAATTGATTATGCCACTTACACTGCTGCTGTTGTTGCCAATGTTTGTCATGATCCAGACCAGGCTTTGAGTCCTGTCTTTCCATGTTCCCTGTCTGGTCTTTTCAGGAGTTAACTTTTCTCAGCCTCAGTCTGGTCTCAGGTTTCCTATTTAGTTCCACTGCATTCTGCAGGCGGTGTCAGCTATAGTTCTGCCTTCAGCGTGTGTATCTGACTGGTATACCCTGATTAGTCCTGCTTTGATCCCTGACTTACTGCATTTCTGTTTATACCCTCTGTCTGTCCTGACAGTGTTTACCTGTTAGTTTGTTGACACCCTGGTTTTGACTTGGCTTGCTTTTGAACCTGCTTCTGTCTTTTGTTTTTGTCTTATCTGCTACTGACCATTGCTTATCCCCTGGCTTGTTTCTCACCACGTGTTCTGCTGTGACCTCTGGTACTTCTGCTCCTGACTGTTACTGACACGGCTTGTCTGACCACTCTTTTGCCATCTGGTGGCACATGTGCTGCTGCTCAGTGTTGCTACACTGTGTGTGCAACCTCTCTCCCCTCACTATCTCCCCCTGGGGAAGGTTGTGCTATACTGCACCACAGTAGCATGACATTATAACTGGCATACATTTAAAGGGAATTTTGAATTTTTGTTCTCTGATTATGGATCCGCTTTGTAACTTGTCATATCAGGTGTCCAATCTGACCAAAATGATGCAGGATTTGTCAGTGAAATATAGGGCTCTTGCTTCCTCTCACAACCATCTCCAGCGGAAGTTTACTCATACTGTTAAATCTTTTCAGGGTTCCATGACTAAATCAGCTGTTAGGCAATCTAACCCCACTGATGTGTCCTTACTAGAGCTGAGCGACTTTGCCTTTTTCCGGATTGAGTCGGGTTTCACGAAACCCAACTTTTGCAAAAGTCGGGTTGAACGAAATCGGCTGATTATTGTGAAAAGTTGAAGTCCGACTGAAACACGAAACCCAATGTAAGACAATGGGGAAAAAAAGTCTGCAGTGAGTAGGAAACACACCTAGAGTGCCCATTTTAATGCCAAAAACATCAATTCTTATTCCTTAAGCTTTTCAACCTTAATTTACTTTATAATAATAGTTAGGCATTGAAAACTGGGGGTTATTTGGCTAAAGTTGTGGGGGGGTTAGTGCTGGCTCCAGATTTTCATGGGCCCAGGGCCAAAGAGTGTCACTGGGCTCCTTTAACACATGACACAATTCATGATCCTTTGATACGGCAGAGAAATAGCGGTACAGTACAATGAAAAATACTTCAATTCTTACATCACATGACTGATATCCATTTTAAATTATCCAATAGCTCCAAAAACAGACAGTATATTCCTCCATACAGTATTATGGCCACCGCATAGTGCACCATACAGAGTAATGAGGCCCATATATTTCTCCATACAGAATCATTGGTCCCATATAATGTTTGAAACAGTATATGATGAGATCCACATAATGCTACAGCATATGTTGGCCCCATGGATGAAGCCCCACTGTCTTATGGGCCCAAATAATGATCCATATATAATGGGCCCCATTTATAATGCTCCAGTGTATAATGGGCCCTGTAAATGCTGCTCCATTGACTGATGTCCACCTTTGGAATGCTCCAGTGTATGGTGGGCCCCAGATATCATTCTCCAGAGTATCGTGCTCCCCAAAAATTGCTCCCAACCTTTAAAACAATTAAATAAGTCTCCTCACTAAGGAATCCCTGTACTCTGGACTCCTCGTTGTCCCCATCTTCCTTCCCTCTGCAATTGGACTGTTTAGGCAAAGGGCATACAGACGTGATGTCATCGCGCTCTTTGACCATAATGTCACTGTCAGGAAAAGTGTTTGGTTTCCGGGGGCAGTATGGTTGCAAAGCTGAACCTTAAAGGAATGTCCAGAAGGGCACCACCAGGAGTGGAGCCTGCGGCTTAATTGAACTCAACACGGGCAACCTCAACCATGCCATCCACAAAAAAGCTGCACAGATTGCAAGCTTAATTCTGTTAATGAACGAGACTCAGGCATGCCCCCGCGGTCCGTGTCCAGCTTACTAGAGTGACACGCGAGGCTCTGGCACACGAGATCGGCCAATAACAGGTCTGTCATGCCCTTACATGTCCGGGGCTGCACGCGTGCTACAATGAAAGGACCAGCGTGCATCGCTTACAAGTGCGGATAGCACGCTGAACCCCGCTAGTGATGGGGATCTGGGATTACAATTCTTCCCCGCAAACAAGCATTTCCCAGTAAGTGCAGGTCAACCGTAATTCCGGAATTAGGCCTAAACGGCATTCCAGAAAGAATGTGAAAAAATAAAGTGTCCAAACCACAGGTGCTGTAGCTTGCTTAACAGTTGGGCTCCTCTGCTGAGTAGCACACAGTTCTTACATAAACAGGCGGCACAGCTGGGTTCACGGGTGGCCAACTCTGCTGAGTAGCATACACAGTTACTAGGCCCAAAGTATTAAGTGGTGTACATTAAATGCAGTCAAAAACTGGTTCTTTCATAAACAGGCGGCATAGCTCGGTTCACGGGTGGGCTCTTCTCCTGAGTAGCAGACACAGTTACTATGCCCAAAAGGATTTTCAGGACAATATGCGGTAAAAAATGATTAGAAACACACACGGTGTAGCTCCTTCACAGGTGTACTACACTGCTGGCTACCAGACACCGCTACTATGCCCTAAAACTGATTAAAAACATATATGTGACATGCACAAGTGTGAACAAGTCGGGAAGACAATGCCCACACCACCCAATGGCTGAACCACAACAAGAGAGCACAAAATGACAAATTTGAAAAAATACTCTGCAGTAAAAAACATATAAAAGTAATCAGCAAGTGCTGTATAACAAATACAGGGTATTTAGTCGACACATTTTTTGCAAAAAATACATACCAAGCTGCTTCACCACTTCACGGTAACCCTTCACGAAGCAGTCCCTATCTAATGTATTCATAACCTGAACATGTGAACAGTGTCTGAATGAACAGGATACAGACAGGCGCTTCCCAGTATATGGGCTTGTTGGTGAAAGACAGCTCATTTATGTGCATGTCACAAAGGAGGAGGGTGGGGTCTCCCAAACCGTGCTGAGCACGGAAAAAAAAGGATTAAAAACATATATGTGACATGCACAAGTGTGAACAAGTCGGTAAGACAATGCCCACACCACCCAATGGCTGAACCACAACAAGAGAGCACAAAATGACAAATTTGAAAAAAATACCCTAAAACTGTCTATTATCATTGAAAACCATTGTTAATGTGAAAAAAAAAAAAAGCTTTTGTTTAACGAAACGTTCTCGAACGGAAACTCGAACATCGGAATTTCAATCAAAGTGTTGTAGTTCGACAAACGGATCTAGCACCGCCCGAAACAGCTAGAATTTGAACTTGGCCAACAGTTCCAATCAAACACCACTCATCTGTAATCAGGAGGCAGACTCAGACGGTCTCAGGCACAGTATGGATTCGACAAGATTGCAGAAAGTTGAGAAAGGGTACAGTATCACCGAATAACAGGTATATATAGCATAGTTTAAACATTTAAAATCTCTGTGTTTATTTCCGGAGTCCGACAAAGACACTCACATCCTCAGTATGGATTAGACAACAATCTAAAAAGTAGAAAAAAGGAAATGTTTTTGAAGCGTACACCAGTATACACTGTTGGGGTATTTTTAAATCTTCATATATATTTCTGTCTCAGTAAGACAGTCCAGACTCTCCGCAAGAGGAAACGAGATGGATAAAAGTACAGACATAAAGTCGAGTGATTGCAGAAATTTAGGAATTACTAATCATGGGAAAAACTCCCGGGAGAATTCTCAGAGGCGATGCTGACCCTCAATTACTTTGTGTGTGGAGACAGCGAAAACAGTTCTTTGTGAAGAAAGGGTTGCTGTATCGCAGTACCATTGATCCCATCACCGTTACTCATCTCCATCAAATTTTCATCACAGGGAGAGATGTAGACATGGTCCTCACTGCCTATCATGATCTGTCAGGTAACTTTGGAGTGCAAAAGACAGAAGCCACAGGCTGTTGGCAATTCTATTGGATTAGCATGAGAGGGCACATTTAAAAATGTGGGCAGGAATGTCACACGTCTGTGAGTAGGAAAACTGTGAAAGCTGATGATAAACCACCACTGCATCTCATTGTGAGTCGACGTCCATAAGAAATGGAAGCCATTGATCATCTGAAGCTAGAGTCCGACCAGCAGGACAGGGCATAGCTACGTCTTAACCATCATCTATCAGTTCACCAAATTTGTAGTGGCAGTCCCAGAGAAGGATTTGACAGCCCAGACTACACAGCGGAGGAGCAGGGAGAGGTAAATATTGCAAATGCTGGGGCACTGCCCAAGCAAGGGGGGCCCACTCGTGGGCGTCGGTACTGGCACTGGGCCCCTCATAGTACGCCGGTGTGTCTGATGGCGGGTGTGCACCCCAACCGTCAGAGACACTTGATTGCACTATGAGGGACCCTGTGCCAGTGCCGGCGCCCAAGAATCAGCCCACCCACCTGTCCAGGGCAATGGCACTGTGCGCTAGGTGGTGACCCCGGCCATGGGGGGGAGGCAGCCCAGTTAGGGAGGTTTAAAAAATGGCATATGTTGATGTTGGACATTCAGCAGCTGCAAATGGAGGAATTGGAGAAGTCCGAGGAAAAGGAGGACAAAAGCGAGCCATTTTTCTGGCAACCTATGTGTCATCAGGGGAAGATGGGACAAAGTCCTTTGAAACCCATGCATGGTTCATTTTAATGAAGGTTAGATCATCAGCATTTTGGGTCGACAGACGGGCCCTTTTTTCTGTCAGGACTGAGCCAGCAGCACTGAAGACTTTCGATAGCACACTAACAGCAGGGCAAGCGAGCTCCTGTAAGGCATATTGTGCCAATTCAGGCCAGGTGTCCAGTTTAGAGGCCCAATAGTCAAAGGGGAATGACCTGTGAGGGAGAAGTAGTTTGTAACCATAGTTGACAACTGCTGTCTCCTGTCACTTTCAATTGATGCAGTATTACCAGTCGTGTGAGCGGGACTTGAAAAATCAGTCCACAACATGGTCATGAAACCCCTGTCTCCAACGCCACTTCTGATGTGTGCACCACGAACACCCCTTCCATGTTGCCCCCTATGGCTCGTTGGAGAACCATCACCACTGCTGCATGCTGGGAATGCCTCAAACAAAAGGTTTACTAGAGCTGCTTGTTTGTTAGCCAATATTAGGTCAAGGTTCTCCAGTGGCATGATGTTTTGGAATTTGCCTTTATATCGTGGGTCTAGGATGCTCGCCAACCAGTAGTCGTCATCGTTCATCATTTTGGCAATGCGGGGGTCCCTTTTTAGGATCTGCAAGGCATAATCAGACATGTGGGCCAATGTTTCAGGTGTCAATGATGCACTGCGAGTGCTGGGTGAAGGAGCACTTTCTGGCGAATCCACATCCCTCAAGTCACACACAAACAATGTATCTGACCTTGCCACGCCAACATTTTCTCTTGCCCCACAAGAAGCATCCTCCTCCCCTAAATAATCATCCCCATCATCATCCTCCTCCTCCTCTTCCTCTTCTTCCTCCACCTCATCCAGGAGAGGTCCCGGAGCAGACAATGGCTTACTGTCATCAAGGCTTCCCTCCTCCTCTTCCTCATCCTCCTTGGCTGCAGACGCCTGCTCCTTAATGTGCATCAAAGTTTGCATGAGCAGATGCATAAGTGGGATGCTCATGCTTATGATTGCATCGTCTGCGCTTACCAGTCGAGTGCATTCCTCAAAACACTGAAGGACTTTACAGAGGTCTTTCAGCTTCGACCACTGCACACCCGACAACTCCATGTCTGCCCTCAAAGTGCCTAGCCGTGTATCCTCCCACAAATACATTACAGGCTGCCTCTGTTCGCACAGCCTCTCTACCATGTGCAGGGTGGAGTTCCACCTTGTTGCAACGTCGATAATTAGGCAGTGCTTGTGAAGTTTAAGCAATCGCTGCAGCTTCTGCATATGACTGGAGTGTACAGGCGACCTGTGGATGTGCGAGCACAGTCTTCGGACCTTCTGGAGCAGGTCTGTTAACTCCAGATAATTATTGAGGAAGCACTGCACTACCAGGTTTAAGGTGTGAGCCAAGCAAGGTATGTGTCGGAGTTTTGAAAGGGCTATGGCTGCCACAAAATTCTGGCCGTTATCACTAACTACGTTGCCTGCCTCAAGATGTAGACTGCCCAGCCATGACTCAGTTTGTCGCTGCAAGTAGTCGGCCAGTACCTCCGCGGTGTGTCTGTTGTCGCCCAAACACGTCATCTTCAACACAGCCTGATGATGCTTACCACTAGCTGTTCGATAGTGGGACAATGAGTGTGCAACACTGGCATCTGTGGATGGAGTGCTCGTGCGACTGCGCTCTGTGGATGAGCTTTTGATTCTGGAAGAGGAGGAGAGTCGAATGCCTACAGCCAACTGTTTCCTATACTGTGGGCTAGGCAGCACTGTCCCACCGCCGCTGACCCCTGTGGACCCGGCATCCACCACATTAACCCAGTGCGCAGTGATGGACTCGTAACGGCCCTGGCCAAGCCTACGGGACCATGCATCTGTTGTGAGGTGCACCTTTTCACTCACTGATTGCTTGAGTGCATGGACAATGCGGTTTTGCATATGAAGGTGGAGGGCTGGGATGGCTTTGCAAGAAAAGAAGTGCCAACTGGGTAGGTCATAGCGTGGTACTGCGTAGGCCATGAGTTCGCGGAAAGCTTCGCTTTCAACCAACCGGCAGGGCATCATCTCTAATGAGATTTGTTTGGCAATGTGGGAGTTCAAACCCAGTGTACGTGGATGATAGGATGAGTACTTTCTTGTCCTACTCATAGTCTCTGGTAGGGTGAGCTGGACTTGAGAGCTGCATATGGTGGAACTAGCGGTGGACATGACGACTGAGAGAGGGTTGATGATGGTGATAAGTTGGTGTTCTTTCTGATGACCTAGATTCAGTTTTTTGTAGCAATAACATTGTGACTGCTTTGGCCTTGCGACGACACCTCAACATTTGCTGCTGGTGGTGTGCTAACCGGTGGGCTTACAGTGGGGGAAACGATGTAGCATTGCTGACTACCTTCATTGGGAGTAGTTGCACATGTGGTACGTGAGGTTTGGTAGTCCGTCCACGCTTGCAAGTGCATGCTGGTTAAATGTCTAAGCATGCAACTGGTATTCAAATTTCTCTGATTTTTCCCTCGGCTAAAGGTCTTTGCGCACTTCTTACAGATAACCTTTGCCTGATCATTAGGATTTTATTCAAAAAAGTGCCACACTGCACTCTTCCTACTATGGAAAACATTTTGAGGCCTTGCATGCTGTGCTAATTTGACCATCTGGCCTAGCTGTCCTGCAACTCTTTTGGTTTTTGTAACCCGTTTTTGAACTCCTCCGGGCCTGCCAGATAACTGCTGTTGCGATGTAGATGCCTGCTGCGGATGCTCCTCCTCCTCTTCTGAGCTATTGGCAGCGGCACCCTCTTCCCACAATGGATGCCAATCTGGGTCAACAACTGGGTCATCCTTCACCTCCTCTTCAATGTCATGTGCACCTTCCTCTGTGTCACCATGTAAGGTGGTATAGTATGCGGGAAGGGGCACCTGAGTTTCATCAGGGTCAGATTCTGGCTCAGTACACTGCGAGGACAATGTAGTGCTCTGAGTGAATGTACCAGCAGATAAATCTAGCAGTGGCTGTGCATCAGTGCACTCCATGTCAGATTCTTCTTGGACTGGGTAATTCACGATTTGATAACCCAGGTATGGTATGTGAAAAGAGCTCCATGGAGTAATCTGCATTGTGGCCTGCCACATCCTTTACTTTTGGTAGGGGTGAAGGACACAAGGAATGGTGTGGTTCCTGACCATGAGCCTCCAATGATGACTCAGTGCTTTTATTTTTTGAAATTTCAGAAGAGGAGGCAATAGAGCTGGAGGCTGTGTCAGCAATGTAAGCCAAAACTTGTTCCTGAAGCTCCGGCTTTAAAAGCGATTTACCTACTCCCAGGAAAGGGAGCCTTCGAGGCCTTGTGGAGCCAGATGATGATGCAGGCTCAACACCTCCTGCATTAGGTGCTATTGTGCTTTTGCCACTACCAGCAGATCCACCACCACCAACACCATTATTACCAGCTTGCAACCCCTGCCCACTTCCACGGCCTCTTCAACACACTTCCTCATTTTTGGGACAATGTACCCAAAATACCACCAGCAATATGGTACTGTAAAGCAAGGTACAAGGTGTATATAGAATTGGGAAGAATTTGAATCTCCCTACAGACTTGAGGACACTGAACTAATATCTCTGGCCCAGTGTAGATTACACCTCAATATAACAGGCTGAAATTGGATGGTGTATAAAATGTCTATATAGGACTGGGGAGAATTTGAATCTCCCTACAGACTTGAGGACACTGAACTAATATCTCAGGCCCACCCAGTGTAGATTACGCATCAATATAACAGGCTGAAATTGGATGGTGTATAAAATGTCTATATAGGACTGGGGAGAATTTGAATCTCCCTACAGACTTGAGGACACTGAACTATTATCTCAGGCCCAGTGTAGATTGCATCTCAACATAACAGGCTGAAATAGGATGGTGTATAAAATGTCTATATAGGACTGGGGAAAATTTGAATCTCCCTACAGACTTGAGGACACTGAACTAATATCTCAGGCCCAGTGTAGATTACACCTTAATATAACAGGCTGAAATTGGATGGTGTATAAAATGTCTATATAGGACTGGGGAGAATTTGAATCTCCCTACAGATTTGAGAACACTGAACTATTATCTCAGGCCCAGTGTAGATCACACCTCAATATAACAGGCTGAAATTGGATGGTGTATAAAATGTCTATATAGGACTGGGGAGAATTTTAATCTCCCTAGAGATTTTAGCAAGCTGACAATGATGCTCTCAGTCCCAAGTATGGCAGCAGGCACAAATGTGTGGAAAAATGAACGCTTGGTAACTGGGCAAAAAAAGAGGATGAAAAGTATTTTTGCTTTTAAAAAGGCAGTTTGCACAGCAGTGTGAAAACAGCAATGCAGCTATCAGGGAGCCTTATAAGGCAGCCTAATAACCAACAGAGCTAAATGCACCAAAATATAGCCTCCCCTTGCACTGCACACTAACTGATGTGTTGTACAGGCAAAATCGCTAGCAGCAGGAGCAGTTTTTTGTATCTTCTTCCCTGCCTAACGCTCTCCCTACAAAAATCAGCAGCAGCAGCAGCTCTCCCTATTCTGACATCAGCAGAAGTAAGATGGTGGTCGTCGTGCACGCCGTTTTATAGCACCTGTGACGCCACACAAAGCAAGCCAATCACTTGCATGCCATTCTCAAAGATGGTGGTGACCGCTGCCTATGTCATTGCGTTGCCCACAGTGTGCGACCTCCATCATTGGCTGAAAAAGGGCGCTGGAAGCATCTTTTGAAACGCGACTTTGGCGCCATGGTCGCCGACCTCACGCTATGGTCGGGTTACGTTTCATGAAACCCGACTTTTGCGAATGTCGGCGACTTTTGAATTTGACCGACCCGTTTCGCTCAACTCTAGTCCTTACATATTCCTGAACCTACGTTCAGGCTCCCTGATACTTTCTCTGGAGAGAAGGAGAGGTTTCTTGCATTCAGAGAAAGTTGTAAGCATTTTTTTCCCTTAGACACAGATCCTCTGAAAGGAGTTATTTCATTACTCCTGGAGAGGCCTGTAACCTGGGCTTTTTCTTTACCTGCTTCTGCCCCTGAATGTACATCTGTGGACAGGTTCTTTGAGTCTTTAGGACTCATTTATGATGAACAAGACTGAGTCACGGTACCAGATGACATGATCATGGATCTCTCTCAGAGTAAACTCATTGCTGCATGGTATTGTTCTGAGTTTATACGGTGGTCTACTGAGGTGTCTTGCGATGACTCTGCTTTGAGATGTCAGTTCAGGAGATGACTTTCTGATCATCTCACGGACGTGCTGGCCCTCCATCCACCACCCAGTTCCTTGGAGGAGTCCATGACCCTGGTGATTCGTGAGGACCAGAGTTTATGGGAGAGAGGACTTGCTCAGCATGAAATTCCTGTGATGCCTATTAAGTCTACGGTGATGCCATTCACGGAGACTATGGAGGTTGGTGCCACCAACTTCAAGGAGAAAAAGAGGAAGCGACCACATGATGGGAAATTATGTTTTTATTGTGGAGATCCAGGATATTGGAAGATGGACTGCCCCTCTTATCCATCAGGTAACAAGCTGCTGAGTCTGGGTGATTTCTGAGGAGGTCATCCAGACTCTCAGGTACCATTTTCATCATTTCAAAAAGTTTTGTTAGAGGTGGAACTGTGATATGGAGGTTTTTTCGCATCCACTGAAGCTTTTGTGGACTGTGGTTCTTCCATGAACTTCATTGACTTTAGTCTGGTGTTCAAGTTAAAGTTAAGTAGAGTTAGGCTAGAGACTCCTATCCCCATCATTGCCATTGATAAGACACCATTGGCTCAAAATGTTATTAAGTTTGTCTCTGAGGAGTTCCTCCTCAAGTTGGGTTCCTTGCACCAGGAACAAATATCACACTATGCTATGAATAATCTTCCTGCGAGACTGGTGTTGGGGTTCCCCTGGTTACAGAGTGAAAAATGAGGATGAATGAACTCATGGAGATCGACATCCAAAATTGCAGAGACACCATCACATGTTTCTCAACGCAGTGATTCTAGAGCAATGTCCCCATCCCTTATGGGAAACATGTAAAAACATGCAAAACACAAGCCGCGGAGACACCATCACATGTTTCTCAACGCAAGCAATGACTAGCCAGGTCTTTCCCCGGGAAGGAACAACCAAGGGAAGGGGAGTCTCCAATGAAGGAAACCACCTATGCCAAAACATGGTATCCATCCACAGACAGCTGTTTCGGGGTATTGCCCCTCATCAGTTTTAAGTAGGAAACTGGCTAGTAGGAGCAATGCCTAGTAGAAGACTATGAAAAATTAGGATGAAGGAACTCATGGAGATCAACATCCAACACTGTGGAGACACCATCACATATTTCTCAGCGCAGTGATTCTAGAGCAATGCCCCCATCCCTTATGGGAAACATGTAAAAACATGCCATACACAAGTTGCGGAGACACCATCACATGTTTCTCAATGCAAGCAATGAGTAGCCAGGTCTTTCCCCAGGAAGGAACAACCACGGGAAGGGCAGTCTCCAATGAAGGAAACCACCTATGCCAAAACATGGTATCCATCCACGGACAGCTGGTTACTGAGGCATAATTGTTATGAATGAGTCACCGGAAGAGGAAAAAACAAAAACACAAGCTAAGTCCAGAAAACCAGAGAGGTTGGTAGCTAGCGGATTGCAGACCCCTGATCCTATTCACCACAACTAACAGTAGCCGTGGGGGGTTCCTACGGTGCCCTAGACCCCTCGTCACAGCCGGAGAGCTAAATAAGCCTAAAGAAAGAAAGGGGAAATCTAAACTGCCCCAGAGCAGACCCCAAAGCAATAGACAGCCCCCAACATGTATTGTCGGTGAAAAACAGATGAAAACAGAAACACAGACAGAAAGACAGGCTGAGCAAATGATGGGGCCCAACTAACTAGATAGGAAAGGACAGAAAAGATGCTGGCTGCAATCACGCAAAAACCCTGCCAAAAATAATGTCCAACACATCTGATAGAAAAGGCCCTGAAGTCACTAGACTTCAAAATCACTATATCAGCACTCAGGTATATTCTGAAGACAGAGCAAAGAGATCAACTGATCAGAGACAAAAATGGAGTTCATCCCGTTCCAACCAGGGCAGGCTGAACACAAACACTAAGTAAACAGACAAAATCTCATGGAAAAATAGCAGAGCAAAAACTTAGCTTTTAGTAGACAGGAACTAAACTGGATGCCAGAGCTCAGAGCAGAAAGGATCACCAGTGACCCTGCAGGGCGTCAGCTGCCTTATATCCACTCAGAAATTCCGGATGTCCAATCACACTCCACCTGTTCAGATGACAGGTTCTTCCCATCCAGATCAATTTCACTACCTCCTTTCACAGCAGAGGGAGTTCATCAGACATCAGAAGTGAAGGAGAAAATGAACTCATAACAGTACCTCCCCCTTGAGGAGGGGTCACCGAACCCTCATCGATGCCACCAGGGCGATCAGGATGGGCCCGATGAAAAGCACGAACCAATCTTTAGGCATGAATATCGGATGCAGAGACCCAAGAATTATCCTCCTGGTCATAACTAGAGTTGAGCGACTTTTGGATTTTTAGGGTCGCCTTTCGTTTCGTGAAACCCGACTTTTCCAAAAGTCGGGTCGAGCAAGATCGTCCGATTATAGGGAAAAGTCAGGGTCGTCCCGAAACACGAAACCCAATGTAAGTCAATGGGGAATAAAAGTCGGCAGTGAAAGGAGGACAGGAAACACACCTACAGTGCCCATTTGAATGCCAAAAGCATCAATTCTTCTTACTTAAGCTTGTCAACCTTAATTAACTTCATAATACAAGTTACGCACTGAAAAATGGGGGTTATTTGGCTAAAGTTGTGGGGGGGAGGGCTGGCTGCAGGTTTTCATGTGCCCTGGGCAAAAGAGCGCCCCTTTAACACATACCACAACTCATCATGCTCCGATACGGCAGAGAAATAGCGGTATAGTACAATGAAAAATACCTCACTTTTTACATCTCATGACGAGGCCCATCTATTTCTCCATACAGAATCATTGGTCCCATATAATGTTTGAAACAGTATATGATGAGCTCCACATAATGCTACAGTATATGTTGGTCCCCATGGATGAAGCTCCACTGTCTTATGGGCCCAAATAATGCTCCAAACATAATGGGCCCCATTTCTAATGCTCTAGTGTATAATGGGCCCTGTAAATGCTGCTCCAGTGTCTGATGTCCACCTTTGGAATGTTCCAGTGTATGGTGGGCCCCATCTATCATTCTCCAGAGTATAGTGCTCCCCAAAAATTGCTGTCCCAACATTGAAAACAATCAAATACGTCTCCTCGCTAGGGAATCCCTGTACTTGTCTGGATTCCTCGTCGTCCCCATCTTCCATCTCACTGAACAGTATTTCAACTTTGCAAGTGCTGTGATCCTGAGCAAGCAGGGGGGGCCCACTCGTTGGTGACGGCACTGGCACAGGGCCCCTGATAGTACGGTGGTGTGTCTGATGGCGGGTGGGCCGAACCTGCACTTTCATCTGCAGCTTCCTCTTTGTCACCGTGTAAGATGGAACTGTATATGGGAAGGGTAACCTGAGTTTCATCAGGGTCAGATTCAGGTCGTGTAGCGTGCGAGGGGAATGTAGTGGTCTGGGTCAATGTACCAGCAGATTCATCGAGCAGTGGCTGGGCATCAGTGCACTTGTGTCGCCCCCAGGAGTACGGTCGCCACAGTGGCATTACCTTCTTCCTAGGGAGTGTGATGTCATGCTTGGGAGCAACGAACGATCTCTCTAGCAGGTTAACTGATTGGGCGGCGTTATTCCCACGAGTCATGACCCTCCAAACAGTGTTCATGAAGGCAAAGTGTTTGTTTTACGTGGGCAGTATGGTTGCAAAGCTGAACCTTAAAGGAATGTCCAGAAGGGCACCACCAGGAGTGGAGCCTACGGTTAAATTCGACTCCACCTGGGAAACCTCAACCATGCCAGCTACAGAACAGATGCACACATTGCAAGCTTAATTCCGTTAATGAACGAGACTCCGTCATGCCCCGCGGTCCGAGTCCGGCTTACTAGAGGGACACGTGAGGCTCTGGCACATGAGATTGGCCAATAACTGGTATGTCATGCCCTTACATGTCCATGGCTGCATGTGCGCTACACTGAAAAGGCCAGCGTTTGTCGCTTACAGGTGCAGATAACCCGCTGAACAACGTTAGTGATGGGGATCACTGATTACAATTATTACCCGCGAACAATGATTTCCCAGTAAGTGCAGGTCAACCGCAGTTCCGGAATTAGGCCTAACCGTCATTCCTGAAAAAATGAAAAACTTACGTGTGCAAACCACAGGTGCTGTAGCTTGCTTAACTGCTCGCCAGCCGTTCTCAAGCCCAGTATGGATTACACGTGATTGCACAAAGGTGAGAAAGGGTACCGTATCCCCAGATAACATGTATGGATAGCGTACACATTCAAAATATATGTCTATACATCAGGAGGCAGGCTCAGACGGTGTTAGGCCCAGTATGGATTGCACGTGATTGCACAAAGGTTAGAAAGGGTACCGTATCCCCAGATAACATGTATGGATAGCGTACACATTCAAAATATATGTCTATACATCAGGAGGCAGGCTCAGACGGTGTTAGGCCCAGTATGGATTGCACGTGATTGCACAAAGGTTAGAAAGGGTACCGTTTCCCCGGATAACATGTATGGATAGCGTACACATTCAAAATATATGTCTATACATCAGGAGGCAGGCTCAGACGGTGTTAGGCCCAGTATGGATTGCACGTGATTGCACAAAGGTTAGAAAGGGTACCGTATCCCCAGATAACATGTATGGATAGCGTACACATTCAAAATATATGTCTATACATCAGGAGGCAGGCTCAGACGGTGTTAGGCCCAGTATGGATTGCACGTGATTGCACAAAGGTTAGAAAGGGTACCGTATCCTCAGATAACATGTATGGATAGTGTACACATTCAAAATATTTGTCTATACATCAGGAGGCAGGCTCAGACGGTGTTAGGCCCAGTATGGATTGCACGTGATTGCACAAAGGTTAGAAAGGGTACCGTTTCCCCGGATAACATGTATGGATAGCGTACACATTCAAAATATATGTCTATACATCAGGAGGCAGGCTCAGACGGTGTTAGGCCCAGTATGGATTGCACGTGATTGCACAAAGGTTAGAAAGGGTACCGTATCCCCAGATAACATGTATGGATAGCGTACACATTCAAAATATATGTCTATACATCAGGAGGCAGGCTCAGACGGTGTCAGGCACAGTATGGATTTGACGGCCCAGACTACACAGCGGAGAAGCAGGGAGAGGTAAAGATTGCAAATGCTGGGGCCCTGCCCAAGCAAGGGGGGCCCACTCGTGGGCGTCGGTACTGGCACTGGGCCCCTCATAGTACGGCGGTGTGTCTGACGGCGGGTGTGCACCACCACCGTCAGAGACACTTGATTGCACTATGAAGGACCCTGTACCAGTGCCCGCGCCCAAGAGTCGGCTTACCCACCTGTCCAGGGCAACGGCACTCGCACGGTGTCGTGCGCTAGGTGGTGACCCCGGCCATGGGGGGGGAGGCAGCACAGTTAAGGTGTTTTAGAAAGTGGCATATGTTGATGTTGGACATTCAGCTGATGCAAAAGGTGAAATAGGTCAAGTCCCAGGAAGAGGTGGACCAAAGCAAGCCATTTTTCTGTCACCCTGTGTGTCATCAGGGGAAGGTGGGACAAAATCCTTGGAAACCCATGCGTGGTTCATTTTAATGAAGGTTAGATCATCCACATTTTGGGTTGACAGACGGGTCCTTTTTTCTGTCAGGATTGATCCAGCTGCACTGAAGACTCTTTCCGATAGCACGCTTGCAGCTGGGCAAGCGAGCTCCTGTAAGGCATATTGTGCCAATTCAGGCCAGGTGTCCAGTTTAGCGGCCCAATAGTCAAAGGGGAATGACCTGTGTGGGAGAACATTGATATGGGAGGAAAAGTAGTTTGTAACCATAGTTGACAACTGCTGTCTCCTGTCACTTTCCATCGATGCAGTATTACCAGTTGTGTGAGCGGTACTTAAAAAATCAGTCCACAACATTGTCATGAAACCCCTGTCTCCAACGCCACTTCTGCTGTGTGCACCACGAACACTTCTGCCAAGCTGCCCCCGGCCCGTACGGCTCGTGTGAGAACCATCACCGCTGCTGTGTGCTGGGAATGCCTCAAGCAACCGATTTACCAGAGTTGCTTGTTTATTAGCCAATATTAGGTCAAGGTTCTCCTGTGGCATGATGTTTTGTAATTTGCCTTTATAGCGTGGATCCAGGATGCTGGCCAACCAGTAGTCGTCATCGTTCATCATTTTGGCAATGCGTGGGTCCCTTTTTAGGATCTGCAAGGCATAATCTGACATGTGGGCCAATGTTCCCGGTGTCAATGATGCACTGCGATTGCTGGTTGGAGGAGCACTTTCTGGCAAATCCATATCCCTCCAGTCACGCACAAACCCTGTACCAGACCTTGCCACGCCAACATTTTCACTTGCCCCACGAGATGCATCCTCCTCCCCTAAGTAATCATCCCCATCATCCTCCTCCTCTTCTTCCTCCACCTCATCCAGGAGAGGTCCCTGAGCAGTCAATGGCTGAATGTCATCAAGGATTCCCTCCTCCTCTTCCTCCTCATCAACATTGGCTGCAGACGCCTGCTCCTTAAGGTGCGTCAAAGTTTGCATGAGCAGACGCATAAGTGGGATGCTCATGCTTAGGATGGCGTCGTCTGCGCTTACCAGCCGTGTGCATTCCTCAAAACACTGAAGGACTTTACAAAGGTCTTTCAGCTTCGACCACTGCACACCTGTCAACTCCATGTCTGCTCTCAAAGTGCCTGGCCGTGTATCCTCCCACAAATGCATTATGGCCTGCCTCTGCTCGCACAGCCGCTCCACCATGTGCAGGGTGGAGTTCCACCTTGTTGCAATGTCGATAATGAGGCGGTGGTTGGGAAGGTGGAGCAATCGCTGCAGCTTCTGCATACGAACGGAGTGTACAGGCGACCGGCGGATGTGCGCGCACAGTCTTCTCACCTTCTGGAGCAGGGCTGTTAACTCCGGATAATTTTTGAGGAAGCACTGCACCACCAGGTTCAAGGTGTGAGCCAAGCAAGGTATATGGCTGAGTTTTGAAAGGGCTATGGCTGCCACAAAATTACGGCCGTTATCACTAACTACCTTGCCTGCCTCAAGATGTACACTGCCCAGCCATGACTCAGTTTGTCGCTTCAAGTACTCGGCCAGCACCTCGGCGGTGTGTCTGTTGCCCAAACACATCATCTGCAACACAGCCTGCTGACGCTTTCCTCTAGCTGCTCGATAGGGGGACACATCGTGTGCAACAGTGGCAGCTGCAGATGGAGTGCTCGTACGACTGCGCTCTGTGGACGAGCTTTCGCTTCTGGAGGAGGAGGAGGGTCGAATGCCTACAGCCAACTGTTTCCTATACCGTGGGCTAGGCAGCACTGTCCCACCACCGCTGTCCCCTGTGGACCCTGCATCCACCACATTAACCCAGTGCGCAGTGATGGACACGTAACGGCCCTGGCCATGCCGACTGGACCATGCATCAGTTGTGAGGTGCACCTTTCCGCTCACTGACTGCTTGAGTGCAAGGACAATGCGGTCTTTCACATGACTGTGGAGGGCTGGGATGGCTTTGCGAGAGAAGAAGTGGCAACTGGGTAGGTCATAGCGTGGTACTGCATAGGCCATGAGATCGCAGAAAGCTGTGCTTTCCACCAACCGAAAGGACATCATCTCAAATGAGATTAGTTTGGCAATGTGGGCGTTCAAACCCAGTGTACGCGGATGAGAAACTGAGTACTTTCTTGACCTACTCATAGTGTCTGGGAGGGTGAGCTGGACTTGAGAGCTGCATATGGTGGAAGTAGCGGTGGACAGGGTGGACTGAGAGAGGGTTGATGATGGTGATGGAGTTGGTGTTCTTTCTGATGGCCTAGAATCAGTCTTTCGTTGATATAACAGTGGGATTCCCTGACTGCTGTGGCCTTGCAACGACACCTCAACATTTGCTGCTGTGCTAACCGGTGGGCTTTCAGTGGGGGAAACAATGTAGCGTTGCTGACTACCTTCGTTGTGATCAGTTGCACATGTGGCACTTGAGGTTTGGTGTTGTGTCCACGCTTGCAAGTGCATGCTGGTTAAATGTCTAAGCATGCAAATGGTATTCAAATTTTTCAGATTTTTCCCTCTGCTAAAGGACTTTGCGCACTTCTTACAGATAACCTTGGCCTGATCATGAGGATTTTGGTCAAAAAAGTGCCACACTGCACTCTTCCTACTTTGGCAGACATTTTGCGGCCTAGCACGCTGTGATCTTTTGACCCTCTGGACAAGCTGTCCAGCAACTCTTTTGATGTTTGGAACCTGTCTTTGGAGTGCTCCGGGCCTGCCAGATAACAGCTGTTGCGATGTCGATGTCTGCTGTGGATGCTCCTCATCTGAGCTATTGGAAGCAGCACCCTCTTCCCCCAATGGATGCCAATCTGGGTCAACAACTGGGTCATCCATCACCTCCTCTTCTATGTCATGTGCACCTTCCTCTGTGTCACCGTGTATGGTGGTATAGTGTGCGGGAAGGGGCACCTGAGTCTCATCAGGGTCATAATCTGGCTCTGTACACTGCGAGGACAATGTAGTGCTCTGAGTGAATGTACCAGCAGAATCATCCATCAGCGGCTGTGCATCAGTGCACTCCATGTCAGATTCATCTTGGCCTGAGTAATTCACCATTTGACTTGATAATCCAGGCATGGTATGTGAAAACAGCTCCATGGAGTAATCAGTAGTATGGCCTGCGCCATCCTTCAATCTTGGTTGGCGTGAAGGACACAAGGAAAGGTGTGGTTCATGAACATGAGCCTCCAATGACGACTCAGTGCTTTTACTTTTTACAACTGAAGAAGAGGTGGCGATAGAGCTGGAGGCTTAGTCAGCAATGTAAGACAAAACTTTTTCCTGATGCTCTGGCTTTAAAAGCGGTTTGCCAACTCCTAGAAAACTAAGTGTTCGAGGCCTTATGTAGCCAGACGATGACGCAGGCTCAACACCTCCTGCATTCGGTCCTATTTTGCTCTTGCCACTACCATCAGATCCACCACCAACACCATCATTACCAGCTGCCAACCCCCGCCCAATTCCACGGCCTCTTCCACCAGCCTTCCTCATTTTTGGTAGAAATGTAGACAAAATCCAACAAACTATATAGTAATGTAAAACAAGGTACAAGGTGTCTATAGGACAGGGGAGATTTTGAATTTCTGCAGACACTTGTGGACACTGGACACTTTTGGATTGTGTGAGGCCCACTGATATCTGAGCGCTATGTCACAGGCTCGATGGCACAGCTGTGACAAAAGTGACGAGAGGATAAGGGAGATTTTGAATTTCTGCACACACTTGTGGACACTGGACACTTTTGGATTGTGTGAGACCCAATGAATATCTGAGCGCTATGTGACAGGCTCGATGGCACAGCTGTGACCAAAGTGACTAGAGGATAAGGGAGATTTTGAATTTCTGCACACACTTGTGGACACTGGACACTTTTGGATTGTGTGAGGCCCAATGAATATCTGAGCGCTATGTGACAGTCTCGATGGCACAGCTGTGACCAAAGTGACTAGAGGATAAGGGAGATTTTGAATTTCTGCACACACTTGTGGACACTGGACACTTTTTGATTGTGTGAGGCCCAATGAATATCTGAGCGCTATGTGACAGTCTCGATGGCACAGCTGTGACCAAAGTGACTAGAGGATAAGGGAGATTTTGAATTTCTGCACACACTTGTGGACACTGGACACTTTTGGATTGTGTGAGACCCAATGAATATCTGAGCGCTATGTGACAGGCTCGATGGCACAGCTGTGACCAAAGTGACTAGAGGATAAGGGAGATTTTGAATTTCTGCACACACTTGTGGACACTGGACACTTTTGGATTGTGTGAGGCCCAATGAATATCTGAGCGCTATGTGACAGGCTCGATGGCACAGCTGTGACCAAAGTGACTAGAGGATAAGGGAGATTTTGAATTTCTGCACACACTTGTGGACACTGGACACTTTTGGATTGTGTGAGGCCCAATGAATATCTGAGCGCTATGTGACAGGCTCGATGGCACAGCTGTGACCAAAGTGACTAGAGGATAAGGGAGATTTTGAATTTCTGCACACACTTGTGGACACTGGACACTTTTGGATTGTGTGAGACCCAATGAATATCTGAGCGCTATGTGACAGGCTCGATGGCACAGCTGTGACCAAAGTGACTAGAGGATAAGGGAGATTTTGAATTTCTGCAGACACTTGTGGACACTGGACACTTTTGGATTGTGTGAGGCCCACTGATATCTGAGCGCTATGTCACAGGCTCGATGGCACAGCTGTGACAAAAGTGACTAGAGGATAAGGGAGATTGGATTGCTTTTAAAAAAGCAGTTTGCAGAGCAGTGGGTAAACAGCAATGCCAGCCTGTCAGGAAGCCTTAAAAGGCAGCCCAACAACCAACACCACTGATACACCACAATATAGCCTCCCCTTGCACTGCACACACAGTGACTGGTGTGTTGTGCAGGCCAAATCGCTAGCAGCAGAAGCAGTTTTTTTTTTCTTCTCAGCAGGACAAAAAAAAAAAATTGGGATTGCTTTTAAAAAAGCAGTTTGCGGAGCAGTGGGTAAACAGCAATGCAGGAATGTCAGGAAGCCTTAGAAGGCAGCCCAACAACCAACATCACTGATACACCACTATATAGCCTCCCCTTGCACTGCACACACAGTGACTGGTGTGTTGTGCAGACCAAATCGCTAGCAGCAGAAGCAGTTTTTTTGTCTTCTTCCCTGCCTAACGCTCTCCCTACAGAATCAGCAGCAACCTCTCCCTATACTGAGATCGGCAGAAGTAAGATGGCGGTCGGCGTGCACGCCCTTTTATACCCCCTGTGACGCCCACCAAAGCAAGCCAATCACTTGCATGCCCTTCTGAAAGATGGTGGTGACCCCTGCCTATGTCATCACGTTGCCCACAGTGTCCGTGGATCCTGATTGGCTGAAAAAGAGCGCAAAACAAACTTTTGAAACGCGACTTTGGCGCGTAAGTCGCCGACCTCGTGGCCGACCTCATCCTAGGGTCGGGTTTCGTTTCATGAAACCCGACTTTGCCAAAAGTCGGCGACTTTTGAAATTTTTCGACCCGTTTCGCTCAACTCTAGTCATAACCCTTCCATTTAACCAAATACTGCAGTCTCCGTCTAGCCAGACGAGAGTCCAGTGTCTTCTCAACCTCATATTCCACATTACCTTCAACCAATACAGGGTCAGGAGGTGCCACCACAGGAACTACTGGCTCAACAAATCTCTTTAACAGAGACTTATGAAACACGTTATGGATCTTGAATGTAACAGGAAGAGCCAATCGAAACGAGACTGGATTAAGAATCTCCAAAATCTAGTAAGGTCCAATAAATCTAGGTTTAAACTTTGTAGAAGCCACCTTCATTGAGATATTCTTTGATGACAACCAAACCATATCACCCACTTTAAACCGGGGATCAATGGTCCTATGCCGGTTGGAAAACCGCTGGGCCTTTTCCTGGGAGAGAGACAACTTATCCACCACTTGGTCCCAGATCTGGTGCATTCTCTCCACCACAGTGTCAACACCTGGGCAGGCAGAAGACTCCACCTGCCCTGAAGAGAATCGAGGATGAAACCCAAAGTTACAAAAAAAAGGTGACATCAAAGTGGCAGTACTAGCTCTATTATTCAAAGCAAATTCGGCCAAGGGCAAAAATGAAACCCAATCATCCTGATCAGCAGAAATAAAACATCTCAAATAAGACTCCAAAGTCTGGTTTGTTCTCTCCGTCTGCCCATTGGTCTGAGGGTGAAACGCAGAGGAGAAGGACAACTGAATTCCCAGCTTGGAACAGAAAGTCCTCCAAAATCTAGAAACAAACTGAACTCCTATGTCAAATACAATGTTCTCAGGAATCCCGTGCAAGCGAGCCACCTGTTGCAAAAACAAGGGCACCAACTCTGAGGAAGATGGCAACTTAGGGAGTGGTACAAGATGGACCATCCTAGAGAATCTAGCACAAATCACCCAAATAACAGTCATTCTCTGAGATACAGGCATATCAGAGATAAAATCCATTGAAATATGGGTCCATGGCCTCCTGGGCACCGGCAAAGGCATCAACAACCCACTAAAGCGAGAACAAGGTTTAGACCGGGAGCAAGTCCCACAGGACTGCACAAAATTTCTGACATCACGAGACAAGGCGGGCCACCAAAAAGACCGACTCACAAAATCTCTAGTACCAAAAATACCTGGATGACCAGCCAATGCGGAGCAATGTACTTCAGACATTTCTCTCTTCCTCCACTGGTCAGGAACATACAATTTTCCAATAGGGCAACGCTCAGGTTTGTCCTCCTGAAACTCTTCCAGAGCACGTCTCAAATCGGGCGAGATGGCAGAAAGAACTACCCCCACACCTAAGATGGTAGCAGGCTTGGTCACCACAGGAGAATCAGCAAAGAAACTCCTAAAGAGGGTGTCTGCCTTGACATTCTTAGTGCCCGGAAAAAAAGAGACCACAAAATCAAAACGTGTGAAAAACAAAGCCCACCTAGCCTGTCTAGGATTCAAGCGTTTGGCCGACTCCAGGTAAATCAAATTCTTGTGGTCAGTAAGGACCACGACTTGATGATTAGCTCCCTCCAACCAATGTCTCCACTCCTCAAATGCCCATTTCATGGCTAACAGTTCCCGATTCCCCACATCATAGTTACGTTCGGATGGGGAGAACTTTCGGGAAAAGAAAGCACAGGGATTCAATTTAGATGTTACAGGATCTTTTTGGGACAAAACAGCTCCTGCACCAATCTCAGAAGCGTCCACCTCTACCTGAAACGGGAGTGAGACATCAGGTTGCCGCAAGACCGGAGCAGAAGTGAACCTTCACTTCAGCTCCTGAAAGGAAGGAACAGCCTCCGGATACCAATTCAGCACATCAGCACCCTTCTTAGTCAAATCAGTCAATGGTTTGGCAATACCAGAAAAATTAGCTATAAATTTACGATAAAAATTATCAAAACCCAAAAACTTCTGGAGGGGCTTCAAAGAAGTGGGCTGAACCCAATCATAAATGGCCTGTACCTTGGCCGGGTCCATTTCAATAGTTGATGGAGACAAAATAAATCCCAAAAATGAAATCCTCTGTACCCCAAAAAGGCATTTCGATCCCTTGAAATACAGGGAATTCTCCCTCAAAATCCGGAACACAGTCCGAACATGTTCCACATGAGAATCCCAATCCCTGGAAAAGATCAAAATATCATCCAGATAGATGATCAAAAATGTATCCACAAAATCTCGGAAAATATCATTCATGAAGCACTGGAAGACAGAAGGGGCATTAGTGAGCCCAAAAGGCATCACCAGGTACTCAAAATGACCCTTTGGAGTATTAAACGCCGTCTTCCATTCATCCCCATGCTTAATGCGAATAAGATTATACGCCCCCCTGAGGTCAAGCTTGGTAAACCAGCAAGCCCCTTTAACTCTGGAGAATAGATCAGAAATCAGGGGTAACGGATACTGATATTTAGCAGTAATTTTGTTGAGGGAACGATAGTCAATACAAGGCCTTAATGAATCATCTTTCTTGGCCACGAAAAAAAACCCAGCACCTAAGGGTGAAGAGGATGGTCTAATATGACCCTTCTCCAACGACACCTTAATATAGGATCGCATAGCCTCGTGTTCGGGTACAGATAAATTGAAAAGTCGACCCTTGGGAAATTTACACCCAGGGCTCATAACTCCTATGAGGAGGCAAAGATGCAGACTCATTCTCACTAAATACATCATAAAAATCAGCAAAATAGTCAGGAACATCATGCGACAGGGGAGAGGTGGAGAAAACAGGAGCGTCACTAAGGGCACACCGACAACCCCAACTCACCACAGACAAAGATTTCCAATCCAAAACTGGATTATGGATTTGCAACCAAGGAAACCCCAGAACAATGGTACCATGCAAATTATGCAACACCAAAAGTCTGCAATTTTCTTGATGGTCTGGGGCGACCCGCATTACCACCTGGGTCCAAAGCTGAGGTTTATTCTTCGCCAAAGGAGTAGCATCAATACCCCTCAAAGGGATAGGCGTCCGCAGAGGTGTCATAGGAAACCCACAACGTTTAGAAAAATCCAAGTCCATCAGGTTCAGAGCTGCTCCCGAATCCACAAAAGCGTTAGTGGAAATGTGGACAGGGAGCAGATCAGAGTAATTGCCAGAAGAAACTTAGGTTGAACACCACCCACAGCAAATGTGTGTGCAAAATGTTTCTCTCGTTTAGGGCAGACAGAAATAATATGAGAGGCATCTCCACAAAAAAAACACAGCTTATTACGCCTTCTGAACTCCTGATGTTGCGCCCTAGACAAAACTCTATCACATTGCATAGGTTCAGACATTTGTTCAACAGGTGGCAACACCTCTCGTGCAGTTTTGCGTTCACGCAAACGCCGATCAACCTGAATGGCTAATGACATAGAATCGTCAAGACCAGAGGGAACAGGAAATCCCACCATAGTATCTTTTATGGTTTCTGACAAACCCTTCCGAAAGAGAGCTGCCAAGGCACCATCATTCCAGGTAGTAAGGACCGCCCACTTTTGGAATTTTTGACAGTGCAACTCTGCAGAATCCTGACCCTGGCTCAATGCCAACAGGGCCTTTTCAGCCTGATCAATAGCATTAGGTTCATCATACAACAACCCCAAGGCTTGAAAGAATGCGTTCACATTAGTTAGAATAGGATCATCAGGTTTTAAAGAAAACGCCCAATCCTGGGGATCGCCGCGCAGCAAAGAGATGACAATTTTAACCTGCTGCGCAGAGCTCCCCGATGAGTTAGGCTTCAAGGCAAAAAATAATTTACAATTATTCTTAAAATTCAAAAATTTAGACCGATCCCCAAAAAACACATCAAGAGTAGGGATCTTTGGTTCAGCAGCATGTGAATGAGCAAGATAGACAGAAATTCCCCGCACTTCAGCAGTGAGCTGCTCCACACGATCAGAAAATTGCTCAATCTCCATTGAGAAAAAAATTCCCCCTACGGCCTCAGAGAAATAGAGGAAAAAATATACACACAAAAAAAAATTCTGACACTTTTCTTTTTTTTTTTTTTCAATTCTTTCCTGCTATTGAATACCCTAGAATCTGCGGTATGGCTGGTGATTCTGTTATGAATGAGTGACCGGAAGAGGAAAAAACAAAAACACAAGCTAAGTCCAGAAAAGCGGATTGCAGACCCCTGATCCTATTCACCACACCTAACAGTAGCCGTGGGGGGCTCCTACGGTGCCCTAGACCCCTCGTCACAGCCGGAGAGCTAAATAAGCCTAAAGAAAGAAAGGGGAAATCTAAACTGCCTCTGAGCAGACCCCAAAGCAATAGACAGCCCCCAACATGTATTGTCGGTGAAAAACAGATGAAAACACAAACACCAGACAGAATGACAGGCTGAACAAATGATGAGGCCCAACTAACTAGATAGGAAAGGACAGAAAAGATGCTGGCTGCAATCACGCAAAAACCCTGCCAAAAATAATGTCCAACACATCTGATAGAAAAGGCCTTGAAGTCACTAGACTTCAAAATCACTATATCAGCACTCAGGTATATTCTGAAGACAGAGCAAAGAGATCAACTGATCAGAGACAAAAATGGAGTTCATCCCATTCCAACCAGGGCAGGCTGAACACAAAAACTAAGTAAACAGACAAAATCTCATGGAAAAATAGCAGAGCAAAAACTTAGCTTTTAGTAGACAGGAACTAAACTGGATGCCAGGGCTCAGAGCAGAAAGGATCACCAGCGACCCCGCAGGGCGTCGACTGCCTTATATCCACTCAGAAATTCTGGATGTCCAATCACACTCCACCTGTTCAGATGACAGGTTCTTCCCATCCAGATCAATTTCACTACCTCCTTTCACCAGCAGAGGGAGTTCATCAGACATCAGAGGTGAAGGAGAAAATGAACTCATAGCACATAATCCTGTTATAGACTGGGGATCTCATGATATTGTTAAATTGGGTCCTAATTTTTCCAGTGGTTGTCTTTCTGCTTTTTTGTGTCTGCCATTAGTCCAGAGGGTACTCCGGAGTACCTGAATGACTATGGGGATGTGTTCTCAAAAAAAGAGGCTGAGGTCTTGCCACCACACCATCCTTATGATTGTACCATTGATCTCATTCCGGGTTCTAAATTGCCCAAAGCCCGTTTGTACAATCTTTCTGGCCAAGAATGTATCACTGTGAAAAGCTAAATCTCTGATAGTCTATGCAAAGGACACATCTGTCCCTCTGTCTTACCTGTGGCCACTGGATTCTTTTTTGTCAAGACAAAAGATAATGGTTTACGCCCGTGCTTCGATTTCTGGGAACGAAATAAAATTACGGTGAGAAATACCTACCCTCTCCCACTCATTCCTGATCGCTATAACAAATTGTCAGAGGCTAAGTGGCTTTCCAAACTTGATCTCAGGGGAGCATATAACGTCCGCATTAGGGAATGAGATAAGTGGAAAATGGCATTTCTCACCTACGATGGTCTGTTTAAAATTTGGTCATGCCCTTCGGCCTCACAAACACGCTCACAGTGTTTCAGAAATTCATGAATTATGTGTTTTCTGATTTTATCAGGCACTTTATGGTGGTATAACTGGATGATATCCTTGTTTTCTCGCCTGACAAGGAATCCCACAATGATCATTTACGTGCTGCTCTTCACAGGTTAATGGGAAATTCTCTGTTCGCTAAACCCAAGAAATGTTTGTTTTGTGTCCAGGAACTTTCCTTTCTGCCAATGAGTTTCAGATGGATCCTGGAAAGGTTTGGGCCATTGTTGTTTGGGTGCAACCCACAGACCTCAAAGGTATGCAGCGTTTTCTGGGTTTTGCCAATTATTATCAAAAATTCATCAAGGGGTTTTCTCAGGTGGTCAAGCCACTCACCGATCTCACTCACAAGGGGGCTAATCTCAAATTCTGGTCACCCTTGGCGGTTGAAGCATTTACTAAATTAAAGAAGTGTTTTATATCTGTCATTGTAGAGGTGGATGCATTGGAGGTGGGAGTGGGGGCGGTGATGTCTCAGTGACCCGCTACTTTGACCAATTCAAGACCATGTGCCTTTTTCACCATGAAGTTTTCTTCTGCAGAGAGGAATTATGATGTTGGTAACCAGGAGTTATTGGCTATAAAATTGGCTTTTAAAGAATAGAGGCATTATATGGAGGAGGCGGTTCATCGGATCTCGGTGATTACGGACCACAAGAACTTGTCTTACATTGAGTCTGCCAAGCAGTTAACCCCTGCAATGATCAGACCAGGAACATGGAAAGACAGGACTCAAAACCAGGTTTGGATCATGATAATGTTTTTGCGATGACGCCTTAAAGTTCCTGGGGTTGGAAGTCTACAACTGGGATGCACACTGTTTACCTCACTGCTGTCTTGGGGAAAACCACTCTTAAGTTTGTCTACAAGCGTGTTTCAATACTCCAGCATGTGTGTATCCCTTTCCAGGGGGAAAGCATGTGGCTAAATTTACTCCTGTACCATGGATCTAACAGAGTTCCCACCCATTGATCAGCACAATTTGTAACTCTAAGAATATGGACATCGTATTGCAGCAAGAAAGTGCTCATGTGTCAGGCGCTTCCATGAGGTCTAAGTCCATGCTGTGTTGGTTAGTCCAAGCTTGCTTCCTCTGTCCCCTCCAATCAATGACAGACAGCAGAGAGCGTATTATTATCCTCTTCATCTCCTGACTGTTGTGCATTCATCACCTATTAGTGATGAGTGAACGTGCTCGCCACTACTCGTTACTTGCCCGAGTATCACGGCACTTGGTGTACTCGGCAAGCACCTAGCATTTCCTGGATTACTCGGTGGGAACTCTGGTCTCCACCCAGCTATTTTGGCGGACTTTACAGACCCAATCACGATGCAGGGATTGTCTGTCAGGCAATGTGTGACGAGCGTCAGCTTATGCTGAGTCACTTTTCCATTTTAGAGTGGACCCTCTGGGCCGTGGCACCCACCCACCTAGGGCGAGCTGACCTTGTGAGAACCCACCCCTTGTGCAGGGAGTGTCAGAGGCAAGACCAAGGGGGTGAGCCACCACGGCAGCTGGACCAGACGGCTGGCTCAGGGAGACACTATTGAGTGTCAGGCATCAGGACGAGCAGGGTATGAAACATAAGTGAGGTCACAGGATTTCTTCAGCAAACGTGGTTACACACTTTAATCAGATACACGGCAAAAACAGAGAATCAGATGCAGGGCACAAACGGTGAAACACGGCAAGGTGCGTGCAAGGGCACGCCAAATGTTCCAGACAAAACACGTGCAGAAAACATACCAGAGTCCCGGCCAGGGTACATGTTTGGAATCACACAAGAGTTCCTAGAAGGGATGCATGCTAGGACATGCCAGAGTCCAAGACAAGGTGCGCGCCGAGAGGCACGACAGAGTCCAATGCAGGGTGCGTGCAAGGAGACACACCAGGGTCCAAAACAGGTGTGAAGGCATCGGACTCCGGAAGACTGGCAAGGACTGACAGGATCCAGGCATCAGGATGCAGTCATCAGGTTCCAGTACTCTGGCAGCGGTCGGCAGGCTTCGGGAATCTGGCAGACAAACCAGGAGATGAGGCAGGGTGCGTGCTAGGAGCCATGCCAGGGTTCGAGGCAGGGTGCGTGCTAGGAGACACGGCAGGATCAGGTTCAAGGACGGAGGCCTGTGCGTGCAGAGGGCATGCCAGGGACAGGTACCAGGACGGAGGCCTGCGCGTGTAGAGGGACACGCCAGGAACAGGTGCAAGGACGGAGGCCTGCGCGTGTAGAGGGACACGCCAGGGACAGCTACAAGGACGGAGCCCTGAGCGTGTAGAGGGACACGCCAGGGACAGGTTCAGAGCGGTGTCCTGCGCATGCAAAGGAACACGCCAGGGTCAGGTTCTAGGACGGAGGCCTGCGAAAGCTGAGGGGCATGCCAGGGACAGAGTTTAAAAGCAGAGTCCTGCGCGTGCAGAGAGGCAGGCCAGGGTCAGAGTTCGACACAAGGTACAGACTAGGACCTGTGCGTGCTAGAGGGCACGACAGGGTACATGGCAAAACCTGCGCATACTTTTAGAGAAGCACGGGGAGGTATGCCAAGGGCAGGTGAGGACCTGCGCGTGCTATAGAGAGCACGTAGAGCACAGTGCAGAAACAGCGTGAAGTGCAAGGAAGCAAAGAGAGCACGGCTGGGGCACTGGCTAGCTGATCGGTCTCCAGCACTAACAGGTGGGCAAGACTCCAGCGAACCCGGCGGAGGCATAGCAGGCTACACAGCTTTCACTGACCGACGAACACGGCTAAGGCACAAGCAGGTGGGCATGGCTAGGGCGGGCATGGCTGAGGCACAAGCAGGAGGCTAGGAAGGCCAGGCGCATGCAAAGGGCACATGAAGCAACAAAGCAAAGCAAGACAAGAAACAAGGCAGAGCTAGGCAGTTATGGAACATAGAGCGGAAACTTAGACAGAAACACAGAGTCACATCAGAGCGAGAACAGAGCTAGCAGCGGAGCATAGGCTGAAGCCCAGAGCTGGACCAAGGCAGAGCCTTGGGACTAGTCAGAGAACGTGCTAGAGAGCACCATAGATCAGAGAGCAGGAATGGTGTGTGCACCAGGTGGCACAACAGAGCACCATAGGTCAGAGCAAGGGAGAACAGGCAAGAACAGAGAACAGAGGAGAGAACACAAGACTGAGCAAAACGAAGGCAAGACATGGCAGAAACGGGCAAGGCAGGAAACACCAGAAGGACAACAAGTCCAAGCAGGACAAGGACGAGCATAGCACAATGGACAAACATAAGACAAGGCACGGGACAAGAGACGGAGTACAAGCACAGAGCGTGTGCAGAGACGCACGACAGAGCAAAGTGCAGGGGCACAGAATACAGGAGCAATCCAGCAGGCCAAGCAGCTATACAGAGAAGCAACACGATACTCAGGCCCTGACCATAGGGAGGGGCGGTCTGATATACCACTATAGCACCAGTACTTCTGGGTCAGGACCAAGGAGGGACTTTGGGTTCAGATCCTCCAGGATCATAGAGGGCATCGCTAGAACAGCCTGGGTAGAACCATAGAGGAGGTCATATGATCAGGGGTTTTCAGGAATACAGCGAATTGCAGAATCAGAGCAGGACTGAAACATAGGAAGGGTCACATGATCAGAGGTTTCCAGGAATACAGTGGATTGCAGAATCAGAGCAGGACTGGAAGATAGGAAGGGTCACATGATCAGGGGTTTCCAGGAATACAGCAGATTGCAGAGTCAGACAGAGACGGATGGTTACCCAGCAACAGCGTGCAGCCGTGAGGTAAGGCACACGTGCACACAGCTCCAGGCATCTTGCGGCATGACAGACATGGCGGACATGACAGACATGGCGGACATGACACAATGAAATGCCGCAGTCATCTTTGTTGTGGTCATGCAGTGATTGGCTGGCCACACAGCATCAGCAGGGGTATAAGAATCCAGACGCTGCCCTGCTCGACGCATTCAGCTCCAGATTGAGATAGTGTAGTTAGAACTGCTGCCGATATAGGGTCAGTATTGAAGATTTATTAGTTAGTGTGGGGTCTACCATCCTAAACTACTCAAATCCAGCTAAACCAAAAGTCCTCCAAAGGACTAATTCCGGAGTATATAGGTTCCAGTGTTAGGTAGGCAGGGTAGTGTACGTCGCTCTATACACATCAGTGCAAGGCCTGCAGGCACTGTATGTGTGTATACAGATCATTGCAGACATCAAGAGGGTCCATTCCCTTCCTGTGTTCTGGTGCTGCTGCTGCTATATGTAGGATATGTTGGCCATATATTGCTAGCCCCAGGTGTATTTCAAATACAGGCCACACATTTTTGGTGTGGTATCTCCGTGGCAGCTCATATCTGTGCGTGCTCAAAGTTTGGCCAGTTTCCGGCGGATTTCTTTTTTTGTCCTGGCTGTCACTGTACTTACATACAGCAGTATTTAGCAAAAAATAAAAAAATGCAGGCCACACATTTGTTGTAGTGGTATCTCCGTACAGCTCATATCTGTGTGTGCTCAAAGTTTTGCCAGTTTACAGCAGTTTTCTTTTTTGTCCTGGGTGAAACTGTACTTACACACAGCAGTGTTTAGCAAAAGATAAAAAAATACAGGCCACACATTTTTCTTGTGTGGTATCTCCAAAGCAGCTCATATCTGTGTGTACTCAAAGTTTTGCCAGTTTACGGCAGTTATCTTTTTTTGTCCTGGGTGAAACTGTACTTATATACAGCACTATTTAGCCATAAAAAAAAACCTTTGTCATATTGGTATCTCTGTACCAGCTCATATCTGAGTGTGCTCGAAGTTTAGCCAGTTTAGGCAGGTTTTCCTTTTTTGTCCTGGGTGTCAAAGTACTGATATACAGCAATAGTAGCCCAAAAATAAAAAAAACAAGGCACACATTTCTCGGAAAAAATACGGGCCCACACATTTGTCGAAGTGGTATCTCCATGGCAGATTATATCTGTGTGTGCCCAAAGTTTGGCCAGTTTAGGACGGTTTTCCCTTTTTTGTCCTGGGTGTCACGATACTGATACACAGCACTAGTTAGCCCAAAAATATAAAACAGGGCACACATTTGTAGTAGTGGTATCTCCGTGCCAGCTCATATCTGTTTGTGCTCAAAGTTTGGCCAGTTTACGGCATTTTTCTTTTTTTGTCCTGGCGGTCACTGTACTTAAATACAGCAGTATTTAGCCCAAAAAAAAAACCAGGGCACACATTTGTCATAGTGTTATAGCGGTGCCAGCTGATATCTGATAGCTGATATCTGTGCGTGATCAAAGTTTGCCCAGTTTAGGCCAAAACATTGTATATTTTTGCAGTCTGTTAACATAATTATTAAATCTGATAAGGCCAAAATCATTTTTACCTAAAGTCCAGATAGGTAAAAGTGTGGTTTTCAAGCACACGTATCACATACAAGTTGACTTCCAAATCACTCTTTTGTAGTGAACGTGTATAATATTCTATTCCATTTACAATGGGCAAGGCGCGTGGCAAGGGATGGGGAAGTGGACGTGATGGTGCAGGCCGAGGCCTTGGGCAACCTGAAATTGGCCCACCGAAAACACCCACATCTTCTTGCTGGACCTTAGTGTCCGAAGTCCAAGGGGACCGTGGCAAGTCAGCACTATTGAAGCCCGAGCAGTGTGAAAAGATTGTTGGTTGGATAGCGGATAATACATCCAATTACTTAACCACCACCAGCACTCTGTGTTCAACACGGTCAAGTCACAGTAGCCTTGAATCTGGACTGCATATTCCTTACCCTGATCCTCCTGCCTCCAACCATGATGAGTGCCCTGAGACAACTGATCCCACACTCGGACACTCCGAAGAGCTGTTCAGTTTTCCATTTGGAGATTCGTGCCTCTCGCCGGGTCCACTAGAAGCAGGGCAAGATGGTATTCCATGTAGCGATGCACAAATCTTTAAGCAGCCATGGTCACAAAAGGTGGATGATGATGAGACACAATTGCCGGAAAGTCAGGAGGAGGACCAGGGTGGGGAAGTGGAAGATGATGTGGTGGATGATGTAGTAACAGTGCCAACCTGGCAGGAGGACATTCAGAGCGAGGACAGCAGCACACAGGGTGAGGTAGGCGTCGCACCACTTCAGGCAAGAAGAAGCAGTGCGGTGACTGCAGATACAAAGCGTGCAACCATTCCCCGTAACACCAACCTGACAGAAGTTGCCAGTCCAACTGTTAAGTCTTCCCGACTCTGGTTATTTTTTAAAGACTCTGCTAATAACCCAAAACAGGCCATTTACAATATCTGTCATGCCAGCATCAGAACGGGTAGCAAAACTACAAGCCTTACGACCACCAACATGATCAGGCACATGGCAGCAAAGCACCTGACTTTGCGGGCCCAAACCAAGGCTCCATTAACAGTGTCTGCAGGTGACACCACTGTTTCTTCCACTGTTGTGCGTGCAAGCCAATCACCTGTCCACACTGCATGCGAAGATGCCTCCTGCCATTGCCCACAGTCAAATAGCACCATCATCAAGCACATCTACATCCTTGTCTCAGCGCAGTCTTCAGTCGTCCATACCCCAGTCATTGGAACATAAGCGTAAATATGCAGCCAACGCCCAACAGGCCACAGTACTTAATTCTCATATTTATCATCTGCTTGCTGCTGAAATGTTGCCTTTTAGGCTCATGGAGATGGAAGCTTTCTGTGACCTGATGGTGGCGGCCATCCCAAGGTACTCTGTCCCCAGCCGCCACTATTTCTCCCACTGTGCTGTCCCGGCATTACTCAAGCAAGTGTCCCACAACATTACCCGTGCCCTTAACAATTCAGTTACTGGGAAAGTACACCTAACCACGGACACCTGGACTAGTGCTTGTGGCCAGGGACAGTACATCTCACTGATGGCACACTTGGTTAACATAGTGGAAGCCGGGACCCAGTCAGACCTCGAGATGGAACACATCCTCCCGAAGGTTTGCGGGCCCTACATCAATCCGGGTTGCCCCCACTGTGTACAGCTCCTGCACCACCTCCTCTTCAGCCTCCATGTCAGAAATGAGCACATCAGTCACAAGCTGGAAGCACTGTAGCACTGCCAAAGCAAAGCAGCAACAGGCTGTGCTGAAGCTAATTTGCTTAGGTGACAAACCGCACCCTGAAGAGTTGTTTACAGCTCAGAAAGAGCAGGCAGATGTGTGGCTGACACCACTAAATCTTCAGCCAGGCATTGTTGTGTGTGACAATGGCAGGAACATGGGCCCATCCAGTACCTGGGTTCAAAGGCTTATTGGGGTGCAAATGACTTGGTAGCAGGGAAGGCCTTGCAGTCAATGCATAAGAAAACAGAATGGGAGCCCAAAATGAATACTGTGAAGTGGATTTTCCTGGGCTCATCCAGTATGTGGGTTCAACGGCTTATTGGGGTGCATATGACTTGGTAGCAGGGCAGGCCTGGCAGTCAATGCAGAGGAAAACAGAGTGGGGGTACAAAATGAATAATGTGAAGTGGATTTTCCTGGGACAATACAGTACCTGGGTTCAAAGGCTTATTGGGGTGCATATGACTTGGTAGCAGGGCAGGCCTGGCAGTCAATGCATAAGGCTGGTTTCACATTTGCATTTTTTAGCGCTGGAAAAAAACGCATATGTGCGCATGCGTTTTTTCCCCTATATTTAACATGGGTGCGCATACCTGCGCGCTTGTAAGCGCATGTATGCGATTTTCATGCGCTGCGTTTTTTGGGGTGTGCGTTGGTATTTTCCAGACACAGCATGTTGCATTTT